>NC_135774.1:22499582-22537960 GCF_028453695.1 Augochlora pura | reverse complement strand
AGATTGGTAGGTAACATCCTTGATGGCCCGGAGTGCAAAGGGTTAACAGTCATCGGACTACGTCAATTTATACGTCTTGTTGCACTTGAAAATGTCTCGATGTCATAAATGCCCAAAGTTCCGCAGCTCAATTGCGTTCATGATTAAAACAGTTTAGATAGTTTAATTTAATCAGCCATTGAATTAACTGAAAGATTGAATTGCGTAATTTAATTAACACAACTCTGCGAAATGATCAGTCCAATGTTAATATTGAGGAAGAATAAAATACAGATAAAGAAATAACGTATATAGAAAGAGTAGCTTAAAGTACATATACATATATGTATATCGATATGTATATATAAAAATTGAAAAATGATGCAAAGCACACGCAGTTAAATTTTTATCCAAAGGCCATTGAATTGTTAAAACGTCTAAAGAAAGTATTTTTATTTGCCTCTATTAGAATTATCAATTGATTATGGGAATAATTAATTACTTCACACTGTGAGAACTATAACTAGAACTTTTATTAATTAAAGAGAGGTATAAATTACGTCCTTTCTATTTGAGATATTTCAGGTAACCAACACAAATCAATATGTTTTCATCAAATTGTTTTCAATAAAACAATAATGATCAGAAGAGACAAACTAAACCATCGCATGCGATCACAACTTAAACATATCCGGTGGTAAATAAATAAATCATCCATTTGATTGATTTTTGCATACAACATATTTGTTGAAATTCAACAGCCTCTCTGTACGTTATTTAAACAAAGCGGACAACCTTCCTCCTTTCTTCGGCGAAAGCTGCAACGCGTACCTTTTCGCAAAGAGTTTCGTTTACGCGTCACGTGGCATTCACAACGCAAGAAAAAGCTTGCGAGATTCTTGCCGCCGCCGCGGCTGGTGATTTTAAAAGGACACCGGCTGATTTTGAAAGGAAGAGGGCTCAGCTGAATCTGTTTCTCCAGCCGATTTCTAAGATCCGTCGCGTCCTTCCCCCGGACGTTTTACCTGCTCGGTGATTTAAAGTTCGAAACAGGTCGAAGCTCAGCTGTACGCTCGTTCGAGGAAAAGTATTGCGTGGACGTCGCCAGCATAGAATGGGACATTTAAAAGGTTTCACGCCTTCGATCCCGTGGCTCCTCGCTGCGAGTCCTGCCGAAGAAGCGGCCAGCCAACAGCGAAACAGGAATTTCGGAGAAAATGGAGTTTGTTCGAAGAACTTGCGTTAAACATTTAAATGACCTTAACGATCGACTGGGTTGGAAGCGTAGCAGTGACGTGAGTCAAATGTAACGAAATTGCATCTTGATTTTTTTATTGCCAAAATTGTTGTGTGCAATGCAAGGGAAGTGGTTGAGGTAATTTGTCGTAATTTGGCAAGGTTTAAAAAGAAATTTTGTAAAGATTAATAATTGTAGAATCTACATCGGAGCACAGTGAGAATGAAAAGTTTTGTAAATCATGAATATTAAGAAAATAAACTTTTCTTAAGTAACAATGATATATTCGGTCAAAATGTTAAACAGATAATTGAAATAGATTATAAAGTTGCTACAAATTAATTAAACTCTGAAATATCTTAATAATAGACAATAATATTCTTTGTTTCTCACAGTGACAGAATTTCCTTGAGATCGTTGTTTAATAACGAAAAGTGAAATTTTCGACAGGTATTTGCGCCTCGTTTGATCTTTTTACATTTTTCTCGAACCTGCACTTTATGTTTGTAAGAAAAATGGTTGCAACTTATTAAATAGGACACATTTTAATTTCCGATTAGATTGTGCAATATTCCCTAATTTGGGTTGCTTTTGAATATTTTTTATTTACCCCATGGAGAAATATTTCAATGGATGTTATACATACAGGGCGACCTTTGGCTACAGGCCTTGATCTTTGGATCGTAGACCGTTTCTTTCTCCAGAAATCTTGCACCGATCCTTCGGGGCTCACGCCCGTTGTCGTTCCTTTCCAAAACTCTCTCACAAAAGCTTGGCCCTCGTTCAAAACTATTTAAAGGACTATTACGTCTGTGAAATTCCAACTTCCGATGACTGTAACCTCTCCTTCTTTTTTCGACAACGGCACCTACACCGCGCGCGAAACTACCTGGATACCATTCGGGTGAATAAAAGAAGCGTGGTCAACATCGTGAATAACTAACAATACAGTCCCCACTGAAGCAGAAATTTGAAAAAAAAAACAAATAAAAATTAATGACAAAGATTAAACTGGAACAATTAATCTCTTGGTACCATAGCGATCGCTTAATGTTTCAACGCTATAATACCCTGACGTAATTTAATTATAACTCCTAACTGCTGGCATCTTCACTCAGACTACGAAGTATCGTGTAAACTTTCTGAAAATTACGTAGCAAATTATAACAGATATTTAGAATAAATAATGTAATTATTATTTGTAAATGAAATATTAATTTATTAGGTTGATGCATATGAAATGTCAGATGTTTAACCCCTTGCACTATGATTCTTTTCACGCTGCGTTGATTAGCATTTATTTATCCTTAACATTTTTCGTAAAAGGGACAGACAATTTTTGTTTCTTTCATCGTCTTTATGTACTTTTCTTTCTGATCTTTCATGAGGGAAGAATTGGTTTTTATTTCGATGTAGAAGAAATTAATAATAATCATATTTAATAGAATATTGACTGGAATTTCTATGACGAGCCTGTTAAACAAATTCTGATCTTTCGAATTAATAAACACTGATATGGAATATTTCAGACTCAGAATATTTCATTTATATTATTTTAATTTAATAAAAATTAAATTATTTTAATTTTATTATTTTTTATTATATCATTTATATTCATTTATACTATTTGCGTGTGCGTAGTTTTGATGGGCTAAACAATGTGTAAATGGAGACAGTCTGAAAAATTCTATGTCACAGTTTATTGATACGAAAAATCATGATTTCTTGAAGACAAACATCTATGTATTAATCAGTTAGCTGCGTCGACGTATTTTTAAGATAAATTTTGTTGCGCGTTCTATTGATCATACTCAGTGTAGTTCTTTTTTATGATTGTTCAAGAATTATCCTAAAGCATGTGAAATTTACGAATATGTTACCACAAGCATTTTGATATAAATCGTGGGAGAAGTATTTTTATTATACGATATAAAATTGGCTAACAGGTTAAACTCGCTTTGGGAAAATTGTATCGAAACAGATGGGGCACATTTTGATTAAATCAACAGCTTTTGAAAAAAGATATGCGGATTTATATACTCGCTTGAAAATCAAAAATAATTCGTTAATAATTATTCGCTAATAATTCGTAATTTATCGACGAAGTTGAAAGGTGTTCGTATTGCAAGCTAGCTCGCAAAATATTGTCGTGGGGTCACCGGAGACCCCGGGACACCAGTGCATCGTTAAAATAATCGTATTTCAGTTACGCGAGTGACCGGAACACGCCTGAACAGCGTGGCACTTGACGCGGTCCCGGCGACCGTCGTCAGAGAGTTTCGGCTAGCAGGACCGAACAACTTCCTTTTATTATTCGGGTGTCATTAAATCCTTCTTCGTTTCAAAACCGCTTTCCGAAGGCGGCGGCCCCGACAGCTTTACACTTTCCGATGCAACCGTTCCTGAAACTCGAAGAGGATTTTTTAACGTGCACCTGTTCTCCACCTAAGAGCATTTCTTCGGAGGATGAAAGTCAGCCTCTATCTTCCAAGATCAAACATCTGCCCCGCGTAACAAGTTGAGAGAATCTAATTTTTTCGACGCTACAACGACGCTCCGCGCGACCGATAAATAATTCCGCCGCGGTCAGGATTATTAAACGTATTATACGCGCCCCATAAAAAATGCTGATGGCGATCCTGAAACGATCTATATATCTGCCGCGATGATGGGGCGATGAAACCGGGGACACCGAAATCACTTTCGTGCGACGCGTTCGCTGCTAATTACGGTGCTGCCGTAACGAATTCTCATTGAAAACAATCTCTCAACGATACACCTTTGCGCAAACTGTATTTACACGGAATAATCGTCTCCAACCCCGCGCGGCATTATATTCCCTTTGCAGGTTTATATGGAAATTCTGCAAAGGGTTAATTTATTTTTTCACGTCGTCTTTTCTCTCGAAGCATCATTTTGTCCAGAATCGTATTTTACGTGTTTCTAATTTAACACTTATTGTCGTACTATTAATACGTAGGTGACGAAACTATTCACACATGTTTGAAAATTAATTTTTACATTGATCTAGAATATCTTTTCAATTTTATTAAGATTTGAACACCGTGAAAATATCGATAATGTAATCGACGGTGTACGAATAACTTTTCAATTTTAATTCGATTAAATACAATACGATCGCTCGTCTAAGAAATTGCCAACTTTCTGTGAAAATAATAATGGAATTCTTCTGATCCGAAAGCCGTCTGCTTGCCGGACAAAACCATTTTCGACTCTTTTAAACGGCCACGCGCGGACAGCGAGCGGCGCGGCTTAACAAAGTAGACAAGTTGCAAAGTGCGCGTGCACTTGGCCCATTGGTCGGCTGCATTTAAAAACGTGGCACGAATTAAAGCAAGAAAGGTTTTCCCGGGAGGAAAGCGCGGAGATAGGGACGCCGCCGTGCCCGGTTAAGGGACAATCGCCGGCATAATCGGCTTTTTGGTAGCGACAAAGGCGCCCATTATCTCGTTATTCAACTAAAACGCTTATCGCTGGCTGCGATTGAACTAGAGGCGGGCGCAAAAGAAGCGTTCAACCTCCTACCGGTATTAATTCGTCGGCGCGGGATGCGCGAGACTGTTCTCGTGACGAGTTTGGCGGCCATCTGATAACTATACCTTGCTTGTTGCATCTACTAAATCACTATAAAAAAGATAGTTAATAGAGTTCTAAGCAGACTAAATAATACGCGTATTTAATACCAGTATTATCCGAGTTTCGTTTTCCATTTAATTCTCGCTTCATTCGACTCTGGATTTATGCTACTTACTTTATATTTTCATGGTTTCATATTTGGAAATTCGCATTCGTATTAACAATAATTGCGCAACTGTTATCACACGAATATTAGCCTAGAATATTATTATATTTTATCGTAATAATATATAAGCAGATCCTTTGTTCTAGCAGAAAAGTTCACGTTCAATCATCGCACGAATCATCATAAAAGCCGACGATATATTATTCACTTCTCTCATTGTTTATGCCTTTGCTAGTTAATCTACTTTTCCCGAGGAAGAAATTCTTAGAATATTAGTTTTCAATTGCAAACTAACCTACAGCTTTTTATCGTAAAGTCTTATTAGTTTGTTCTTATTGTTGATTAATAAACTGAATTATTAACATTACCGATTCGCCGACTATTAAAATATTCAAAATATTGCGCATCCACCTGTATTTTCCTTCCGTTACCCAGTTAGGTGGTTCTCCCCAACATACTCCGGCTGAAGTACGAGCGAGCTTGAATTAGTTATGAATTACAGTTTACATAAACTAGACTTCCCAATTTAATTTTCTGTGAAACTCCGAACACCTGCCACGGTTTTAGCCCAAAATTCCAACATTAGCTGTTCCACTGTCTGTCGGATGCGGGCAGCCCCGCCTCTAATACGTGCCTCGGATCTCATTGGACACGGGCCGCGCAACCGTACGAAAGTTCACGGCGGCGAGAAATCAGCGCGAACGATTCGAAAAAATCATTTGCATCGGAAATTGGCGACCCGTATATCGAATAGAACGGTATTTCGTGATCGTGCCGAGAGCGCGAGCGCGCGCGCCCGCCCGCGACAGGTGCTGTAGATATTATTCACAACTATGTTGAAGAGAACACAGTGTTCGGTAGAGAGAGAGAGAGAGAGGGAGAGGGGGCGAGAGAGAGGAGCACCTGAGGAGATCGTTACGCGAAAGACAACGCCCGTATGCAGCTGCAGTCGCTTTTAACACTTTACCTACCGCGGATCCAAATAATCGGATTTTTGACGCGTCCTCGCGGCGACCGTGGCTTTTTGATTTTGCAGCGGCCTGCGCGAACAAAAACCGAGTCACTTTGCAGCGGCGCGCATCCGTGCTACAATGTGCCAGCAGAACGGAGTTGGGTATAGTTTATTCGGATGACGAATGAAGCATTGTTCGCGAAATTTATTCGATGTATTATACGATTGCAATTTTATTTTATGTATGGATTCGATGTATTATACGATTGCAATTTTATTTTATGTATGTATTCGATGTATTATACGAATACAATTTCATTTTGTGTATGTATTCGATGTATTACTCGAATACAATTTCATTCTAAATATTTTCGTTATATTATTTGAGTAAAAAATTCATTCGATGTATTATTTGAATACAATTTCATTTTATGTAGGTATTCGATTTATTATTCGAATACAATTTCATTTTATGTATTTATTCGATTTATTATTCGAATACAATTTTATTCTAAATATTTGTTCGCTATATTATTTGAATAAAATTTTATTCGTAGAATTTCATCAAAACGTTGTTCGGTTAAATTTTTATTTAACACATTATCGAATGCAATTTTGCAAGTATAGTCGTCTACACTAATAACATCGAAGGTTCATTCGAACAAAATTTTGTTTTATTTAAATTCTTCACTACAATTTACGAAAGCTGGAATAATTTTGCTGCGCGTAATTAAAAATAATATATCAACATTTAAAAATTTGTTAAATTCTTACCGATTACACAATTTTGCAATAAATGCGTAAAATCCGCAATCTAGTTACGGAAAATGCGTCCACGGCAGAATCGATTTCGACGACGTGCAAATAAATGTAAGAAAGATGAACAATCGTTTCCGTCATTGTTGTACAACGGAGGAAGGGCGCGACAATAAACGTATCAATTTCGAGGGTAATTCATAAGTAGTTGGAACGTTAATTGATCTTAATTCGGATTTTTTCACACCTTTTGTCACGCGATACAGAACCGAGTGAACTTTGATTCTTGGTTGCACGTAAGCGTTCGTGCCCGTACGTGTGCTGGGAATTGAACGATAATGGAATGATTACGGTACAATGAGGTCAACTTCATTCAGAGGTCCATGTCTTCGACGGCTAAGACCCTCGTGGAGTTCGTACTGCGCAACAGAAACGTGAACCACTCTCGCCGTGTTGAAATGAACTCGAGCTTCCGAGACTCTATTATTGTCTTCGAATCCATCCTTTAATATTATTATAAAATATACTTTTTAATATTATCATAAAATATATTTTTTAATATTATACTAAAATATATTTTTTAATATTATACTAAAATATATTTTTTAATATTATACTAGAACATATTTTTTAATATTATACTAGAACATATTTTATATTATACTAGAACATACTTTTTAATATTACACTAAAACTTATTCTGTATGATCTCACAATATATTCTTTAATATTATTATACAATTTATTTTTTAAAAGTATTATTAGTATTAATACTATTAATTTAAGAAGTGAGAGTGAAAGTACTATTAAAAAACTGCTGACAAAGTGTTATCTCGTTTTCTCCTCGAACGCCAAATCGGAATCGCCGGAACGGGCGGTGGATCCGCAAGAAGTTCACAGTTCAAAAGTTCGCGGAAGAGTTTAGATTCGCGAGGAGGGAAAGAGTTTCATTCAGTTCCCGGGGCCGAAACTTGTTCTCGTTCACGGTAAACAACTCCGCTTCCTGCGTGAACGCCAAAATCCTTCGGAGCGGCTCGCGAAGCCGCATTGCCGCTTCGACGCCGAAGTCGATTCCGCTTTCGAGTTGCGGACCGTATCTCCGCTTCCTTGGTCGAGGCCGTCACACCGGGGCCCGTTTCTCAGGACATTGTTCGTTATTCAGTCGTCTCGGCTCGTTATTCGTCGCGGTGCTCGCAGAATTTGGCTCTTGCTTCTGCGCTGCGTACCGTCGTCGCGCTGATTAACGCCAAGGGTTTACGGTACGCGTCGAAATTACGCGTTCGAAATTATTTCATTAAATTTAGACTAAATTAGATTCAATTAAATTAAATTTAAACCAAATTTAGACTAAATTAAATTCATATTAAATTAAATTTAAACCAAATTTATACTAAATTAAATTCATATTAAATTAAATTTAAACCAAATTTATACTAAATTAAATTTAAACCAAATTTAGACTAAATTAGATTCATTCGATATATCCGTTTTATTAAACATATGCTTAGAGACAGCTTCGAATATCGATAACATTTAAGTAAAATTGACATTTTAACCCCTTGCCATACTTTGATGAGTCTCGCACGCGACGAAAGTTTCTAGGAATAATTTATTTAGCGTGAATTCCATTGTTTTAATTTGACTAAAATTCTAATTTCTTGTCATCAATCTTTCAATATTGAAGCGACTGTAGACACGCGACGAATCTAAATTGTCTTTCTTCCTCTTAATAAATATTATAGATGAAAAACTTCCGGTCGTTGCAACTATGAAGAAAATGGTACGGCAAGGGGTTAAGAAACGTATGCCCTATTGAATTAAAAGTCTATATTATATTGAAGCATGTGGCATATTTTAATATTGCAATACTGTTTTATTCAATGCATGGGATAAATTATAAACAAATAATAAAATGTAGAAAGATACGTAGAAAAAATTGAAATTAATGTTAATGATCTCGGTGACACGTTTCTCAAATTAGAAGTATATTCTGATAAAAAACTCTAAGAGTCTAAATAAATTAATGCTTGTTACTTTTACTAAACAGTATATATAATCGCTGGTTTTCAACCTAGTGTTAACAACGATCCCGAACAATGAATTATTCTGTGAGACACGCCAGGATTTCTGGGCTCCAGAAGATAATAGGACGTTTGCACAGTTTCCGGATTTGCTCAGTTGGTTAAATATCATGCAAATGCGCCGAGAACCACAAAATGCAATATTTAACATGTCGTTTTATGTTCAGTTCTCTCGGTTTCTGCGGATCATTAATAAACCATACGGAACAGTTAAGATGATATTTTATTTCGAATTTGTTACAATCATTTGCAAATATATCATCCTTTTATTAAACTCTGTCAGTTTAAAATGTTCTGTGAGTCAATTCCAAGAAACATAAGTTAAACGACGATGTATCCCTTCTCTTGGCAATAATAACAAATCGACAATAATGTAACAACTAGATTACGTGTTTTAACCCCTTGCCGTATTTTAACGAGTAAGACTCGTGACGGGGATTTATATTAATATCCTGTTAATTATGACTGCCATTCCTTTCTTTTAAATCGCATTAAAATTATGTCCTCTTGCAATCAGTATTTAATCATTCTAATAAACATAGACGCACAATAAATACAAATTTTCTTTTCGTCCGAAGAAATTATTATAACCAAAAAGGTACTCACCATTGTAACTATCAAGGAAATGGTAAGCGGTTAAATAAGGATCAGAATTGTCCACCGTAATTGCAAATTACAAAAGGTGTACACAGATATTTATATCTTTTGTTAAAAATCATAAGAGTTCAGAAGAATACAGTAGTACTTTTAAATTTTTCAAGTGCATTAATTTTAAGGGTTGTGCAACCCTGTAAGATCGTTTCCGACGTTTCTATTGTTTATAAGCCAAATTCGTATCGCAACTATGGACTAATACAGATCTATTACACTCTGCGTTAATTATTATTACCATTATTGTAGTATAATGAGAGTGTGTGGAGATGGATGTATGTAGAATGAGACGAATGAATGCGAACGTGTATGAGAGAAATTAAAAGAAAGCGAAAAGGGTGTATATGTGTGGTAGAGATAGAGAGAGAGAGACCGGAAGATGACGAGCGGTTTTGCGAAAGAGGAACCCATTGAATGTTGGACGATCGTTGAGGATTGACTCTGGAAGAGAATATGGGTGAATTTCCCGATTTGACGAAAGACCTGCTTGTAATTTAATTTTCCATATCACATTATTATTATTATTATTACTGTAAAATTATTTAAACGATAATATACGAAGGTGGATCGCGGAAATCTGTTGACTCCCGGAAATTAGAATATCGTTTTCATTGGGCCTCGCGGATTCCGTGATTCGCATTCACCCCCACCCCCCACGTCTCATTCCCTGAATGGACAAACACGACCGTACTGTTTCCTCAAGGGCCTCCTAATTGCCTGTCCAGTAGAAAGGGCGCATTCGGGGCCCTCGTCTGGCAGCCCGTCTGTCTTCCCGAAATAAGAACCGGAGTAAAAGATTGTATTTTCGGTCAATGGCTCTGTCAGATGTACGCTGGTCTCTCCCCAGCCCCGAAGAAGGGGCGGCGGGACTTGGAATGGATTGCAAGGGATGTCCTATAAAACTGCGGTTCTCATTTCGGGATCACCGAGGGGCCGCGCGGGAACTCTCTCATTACCGGCATCGTACTTCCAACGGCTCGACCATCCCGACTCCGTTCTGCTTTTATCGTTCTCGTGTCGCGATCAAAAGACGTCCACGAGTTGCCGCGTATCGTTATGCGAGATAATTGGAAAATCCTCGGGGCTTGCGTCCGATTATCATTTCAGGCATTTTTATTATTTTTGTGTTTTTTCCATCTTTGCCATTTATATTATTTCGTTATTATTGTTGCCCTGTTCGTTTTTAGGTTATTATAGAATTTCGAGTATTTTGCGCCATATGCATTAATTTTGATATTTTTAACGAGATATATGCAGTGTAAGTCGTTCACCGGAGGGGATATCTTTAATTTTGACGAAGTGTACTATTTTTGTATCGTTGCTCCGCTATTTAATATAAAAAAGAAAAATTATAAATTTTTAAAATAAAGAGGAAACTGGTGGATACGATTTTTAAGGGAAGCAATTTTAATTTGCTCAAAGTGACTTATTCCCTTACTATTAATTTACTACATATTCCAATGTTTTAGCAACGTTCCTTTTTATTAGATATACTTTTATTATTAAAGAGTGGATTTTTTAATAAAACGAAAGTTTACTTATCAGGAAGGGTGTCGCGGTAAAACTCAACGGGAACCCATTAAAGATCGTTCGATCCGCAGAAACGAAACGGAACGAGAAGGTTGACAACCATGGATCCCGTAGTCCATCCCTTCTACGACCCCATAGTAATCCGAGCCGACAATACACATCTAAAATGCCTGCGTCTTCTATATTTTCATGGGGGGTGCGCACGCGCCAGTCTCTCCGACTTCCTGCCATCCGCCTTGCTTCCGCTATTCCACATTATGCTGTATGCACGCATCCCCGCCGCCCTGCTTTACCCCATAGGAAACGCATCTGCACTTCTCCTGCGACGAGGGAGAAGACAGATGCTGGATCCAGCGCACACCTTGGCGCGATGTAATTTACATTTATCGGCGAATTTTTCGTGTAACGCCACTTGTAAATCGCGTGACGCGTGACGTTGCCTGCTTTTACCGCGTTCGAGTCGTCGTCGTGAAACGACCGTGGTCGCACGTGGTGCCTAACGTGTACGCACCTGAAAACTGTATTTCAACCCCTGGCGTTTTTTTCTTTTTGGTAATTTTAGGACAGCGATTTTTCAAAAGCTATTGATTTAATCAAAATGTGCCCCATTTATTTCGATACACTGTTCCCAACGCGAGTTTAATTCACAGATGTCTGTCTTCAAGAAATTCTGATTTTTCGGATCAATAAACTATAGCATATTGTCTCCATTTACATACCGTTCAGCCCGTAAAAACTACGCATACGTCGTACAAAAGAATTGCGAAATTAAATGAAGTAAAATATAAAATTTTATAAAATGTAGATCTTTCGCCAACCGACTTTCACTATTTTAAACATTTAAATTTCAGTGCATTAAACCGGCTAGAAATATTAATGTTCCATGCTTTTGTTATTTTATATGCTAGAAAGTAATGGAACACTGTGGAGGATTTATCCACAATTATTAATTAAACACACTGTTTTACGTTTTTTATTCGGGATCAATTATTATTACCCAAATATACTAATAATTATTCTTTTGCTAAGCATCATACCTGTTGTTAGTTAAACAATCGTTAGAGAATCAACGATTTTGTAATAGATTTTTTCAAGACGATTTTTATGTTCACAGTAAAATAAATAATGATTTACTGTATACCTGAAATTTATTGTCTTATTTTCCGTGGATCGAATGTCTGAAGAAAAAGAAAAATAATTATGATAAAATATATCGAAGAGAAAGAAGAGATAGAGATCGTAGAGATAGGTTAGGTTTCATTTCTTATTGTTTAGTAATTTATTATCAGAATAAGAATTGTTTAACTCGATGGCTCCGCAAGGGAGCCATATAAAATTTGTCCTCAAATTCGAGGGCTTCGCTATGGAGACAAAGAAGGTAAAATTTTGATGCATCCGCTGCGAAGCCCTCGAGTGCATAGAGTCTTCGTGAGGGTCTGTAAAATGTCTGAGAAAATCGCTATTGAAGAAAGTGCACGCGACTGTACGATCATCTGACGATCCCTTCCCTCTCTCAGTTAGGCCTTTGCACTCGAAGTCATTTCAACTGCAGATCTAAAATAATTTTTCTGCCTTCCAGTATTTCCATTTTACATAACAAAATTCATTCTATGAAATCAAACCTCGTGAATCACGTAACAGTTTCCCTTTCAACAATTTCTTAACCTTCTTAGTACCGAACAACGATACATCGTTGTTGGTTATTGTTGCAAAGATAGTTTTCTTAATATTTTTATTAAACAACAATTTCATCTCTTATTTCTTCTCCCTTTTCGAATTTGTTATTTATCAGGCTTTTCAAAATTCTTGCAATTTCTTCCCGAAACTTTATCAAACTTTATCCAACGATAAACCAATAAACGAATATCCAATTTCAACCCTTTGCAGTTGGAACCACTTTAAGTGGAAATCCAAGATATCTGTTTAGGCTTGTAGCGTTGCCATTTTATATATTATGGAATTGCATTTTGTGACCCGTGCAACAGTTAACAGCTCTTAACGATTTTCTAAATACAAATGAATATAATAAAAATTATTATCAAACGCGGCACGATCACTTTTAGCGGCGCCTTATAGTCACTAATTAGCATAATTAGTTTTTACTAGCATAAAAGCCTAAAAATTTGTTATAAAACCAAAGATTTGGTACAAATTGTTAAAAACCTAGCATGAAAGCCAAAAATTTGTTATAAAACCAAAGATTTGGCACAAATTGCTAAAACCTTAGCATAAAGCACTAACTGAGCTCCACTCGACCGCAAAGGGTTAAACATTTCGCTCAGATACAAAATCTCTTGGCCGGTACTAAAAGGGTTAAATCTAAACTTTGACGATGACTATAAAAATAATTTTGGAACGTGTTGCAACAATTTTAATGGCGCTGCACTCGAGTGAAAAGGGTTAGGCATCGCGAATTTTGATTGTACAGCAATCGTTACGTTACACGTACGCGGCTCGAATTGCGCAGAATTTATCCGGCGACCATAATCGGCCTGGAAGTGTCTTTCGCCGGTGAAACGGGGCGCCGTTCCGCTTGTACATAATTAGCGCAGGGGTTTCGCGACTACGGGGAACCTTCGGAGCCCTCGTTCGATGCTAATAGTTCCGCACGGTTTCCGATAAGATGCAAATTGAAAGCACGTGAATCGGCCGCTCGAGGTCCCCGTCCCCTCCGCACGTTGTCTATTTTCTTAGCAGATTGAGATAGGATTGTCCGCGGAGAGGCGATAGGCCCGTTCGAACACGTAGAGAGGATCTCCGTTGCACACCTGGAAATACTCGCCGCGATGTTTAGCATTCGCCCGATATTGCCTTCGTCCGACAGATAAGCAGATTTGTCTCCAATATTTATTCCGATAGGCACGCAAACTTCTCTTGCAAACTAAAAATTATATATCGTAATTGGAACGAACTCAAACTAAAAAATAATATATTAATCTAACTGTATTCTGAAAAACATTTCGATTTTACCGCTGTTTTGTATTTTCAGTTGTTAGGGATTTAATAGAAATTTTTGGAAATATAATATAGAACAGTATAATAGAAGATAATAAAATATATGTAACATAATAGAATAAATATATATGATATAATGTATAATATAATAATAAATGTATAATATAATAATAAATATATAATATAATAATAAATATATAATATAATAATAAATATATAATATAATAGAACAGTATTCCCAAGGCTTTGTAACACATTATGTATGTGACACTAATTTTTAACTACCGTACAAAATTCGTTTTTACAAATTTAATTTTGTTGCACACGCGAATTTAAACTTTGTACATTACTTAACCCAATGTATTTAAATGGCCACCTCAGCAGTTAACCCTTTGCACTTGAGTGGCGTCTCTGAGGGACCGCTGCAATTATTACATCACGTTCCAAAATAATATTTCCATTACAAAAGCTTGCATTTAAAAAATCATTAAAAGTGTAACCGTTTTTGTATGAGTTACAAGATTCAATTTCAATTGGACATAACCTCTTTACCTTATAAAATGGAAACGTTATTTTAGAATTACAGTTAAAACGGCTTCGAGTGCAAAGCGTTAATCTTCGACGATTCAATGAAATAAACGGCTGTTACACTGGGAACAACGGAAAGACTAATAAATTGATTAAAATATTGTCAAAATTATCTTTGGAAAAATTCACGTACAAGGCTGAGAATCGCCCGAGGGCAAACGTTTCGATGAAACAGATCACGTCGTGCTTCGCAGGTGTCTAAATAAGCACGGGTTAACGAGCGGTAAAGACATCGTTATCCACATAATTTTCCAGGCAACTTATTACGATATTACGTAATCCGGTGTTTAACGCGCTATTCGGGGATGGGGGAGGGGGCCAGGTTCCTCGATAACAATTCGCGGCGCGTCGAGCCGGCAGAAATTGCCATTATCTTTCGCGCGGCGTTGGTCCCCCCCGGTTTAATTGCCGGCGCGATAAAACGCTTTGCGAGTACACGCTCCCCGCGGAGGAGCCGCAGGAGCAGAGAGCAGGACTGCGACGCCTCGGAGCGGAGGCGAGCGTGTGCGCGCGCGAGAGCAAACAAGCGAGGCGTGTCTCCGTTTCCTCGAGGTCGGTAGAGCCAGCGCCCGCGGATTTACGAGTTTCGCCGTACCCGTGTCTTCTGGAATTGCCGGAATCTCCGAAATTACGGGCAAAACGTAGCGGCAGTTCCGCGTTTAAACGCCCCCCCCCCCCCTTTTCCCGTGGCTTTCCACCTCGAACGCGACGGCGGCCATTCCTCGGAATAAACAGCACGGAAAACAACCCCCTTGTCGCTTACCTTACCGCGGAGCCATTCTTGCGAGCGTCTCGGGGCCACTTCTGCCGCGAAATAAAACGTCGAATCGTTCGCCAGCCTCGCGTCTCGTTGATTTCGAGTAACTTCTGGTCTTCTTAGCGGCGAAGATCAGAGTTTGGCGATTTCTCAAAGCTCGCTGATAACTCTCAGAACTCTTCGAAAACTCTCAGGGCTCGCGCGAAATTAGCAGAATTGTATAGAACTCTTGGATCTCTGCAGAGACACTCCGGACTCTATAAAAACTCTCAGAACTCTCTGGACACTCTCAAAACTCTCAGAATACCCTCAGAACTTTCAGGACTCTCTTAAGACTCTCAGAACTCTCAGAACGCCCTCAGAATTCTCTAAAGACACTTCGAATTCTCTCAAAATTCTCAGAATTCACTCGGAGATCCCTCAAAATAATCTCTCAAAATAATCTCTCAAAATAATCATGGTGGTCGCAATAATTAATCAATTAATCGTTGGCGGAAGGAAGCTGTAATTGCGGTCTTTAATAATTAATTTGTATAAATCAATTAATAATTAATTTATTCTCTTTCCCCACTTGCTATAAAATTATTATTGACTACTATAATTATAAATTTGTCAGTTAATCGTAATGCAAACAAGTAATCATAGCATGATTAATGATTACCCTGTATAGACCAGCAATCGTATGTTTTAATTGCTTCAGTTATTCATGTACTCGTGACGACTTGATTGCTCAGTAATCACAATATACTCAGTAATATAAACATGATTTCACCGTGGTCGTAATCGTCAATGATTAATCAGATTAGTTCTTGCCGAACACTGATGGAGATGCTATTCGAAATCCGTAACTTTGCAAATTATTATTAGTATTTAATTTAATTCGTTTAATGTAAACGAGAGTCAGACACTCTTCTCATTTTTCTACAAAAGTTCAATATTATAGAAATTGAACGTTTAATTCGATCTAGACGTTGAGTTATCGTTTCCAACAATGTTATTATTATTTCACGCATTTATTAATTCTGAAAAAATTTAATTAATTTAAGAATATTGTCCTACTGTTATTTACTCGTTACGATTATTAAACAAGAAACTGCATTTCTACTCGTCTTTTGTTTCTTAAAATTAACACGTTCCATGCCACGTGTACCACCAATGGTGCATGCTTACATGTTTATTTAGATCGTTAAGAAGATAGCTTACAATCAATTTAGAAGTAAAGAATTAATTTCCACCACAAGAATGAGTCGTAATGAGTCCGTTTCATTGTTATATATACGATAATTAACCTTTTAGATACGGCAGGATTTTGCGCAAATAAAGTTTTTTGTAACTAAATTACGATTTTCTCTTAATATATATTTTTTCCGGATATCTATATATAGTACTAATAACATATATTCTTTTCTTAATATATTGTATATACACACTTTCACTTTAATTGTTTGCTTTAATAAATAATAAAACAATTGAGTAAAGCACGAGCCATTCGCGAAAGCCACTATAGTGGCGCGTAGTATCTAAAAGGTTAATAACTATATGTAATGTATCAACTTATAGTAAAATATCGCGTAGCCAGTGCGAGGAGTCGAGTAAAAACAGCTCGGCACGGAACGTGTTAATATAGACAAATTTTATTTTGCATAAACATCCGCAGTCTAGTCATCGTACACGTCACTACAGTCATTAGACTTCCAAACTTCTTGCGTCACGAAAAATCGAATTCGATCGACCGAACACGGTGAGAAACAACAGGCAAAGTAGGTTCGAAAGGGAAATTCTCTCGCAGCTCCGTAATCGGGAACACCGCGCGAGCGCATCAAATTCGCGGTCTGGTAATCGATCAAAATTCATTTTCGTCCGTATCCTCGCCGCAGGATGTTATTCATCTTTGGAAACATCCTGTACACATCCACCTCTCTACCCGATGCGCTTACGTACACGCGGCCGAAACAATGGGAAGCATAATTCAACTAGCTGGGTTTCCTATCAAAGTAAAAAACGAACGATCCTTTCGCAAGGCGCGCGCGTTTCGCGTTTCCCGTGGACGCTTGCGTTTGACAGATTTTCTCATGAGAAATGGGGGGGGGGAGCTGCTTTGCCATTTTAGCCATGCAGTTTCCTCCTTCGCTTCATTAGAACAAGAAAACGAAGCCAGATGTTGCAAACAGCCTTGCGTCGCCTTTGGCATAAACGGAACGTAAATCCCGAACGAAATGAACACCTCCGGTGAGAAACATTTGTCTGGTTTTCTAATCTATTCGACTCTCGCGAAGGGTACGATCTCTTTCTTGCTTCGTTCAGATCGCGAAATGCTTTTCAAGACATATTTTTTGCGAGTGCAACAGAATTTGCCGATTGCATGAAATTAAACCTTCCGCTCCGACGAGCGTATATATACGCCCTTAAAAAATGATCATTTACATACGAGGAGCGTGTATACTATGCATGAGACACTTTTGTTAATTAACAAATCAGTTGACTATAATATTGAAAAAAATAAATTATGATTACAAACTTTTATATTTTAGAAAGCAAAACGATATTACTAAATATAATAAATATCATTGTAAAATTTAGAGAACAAGAAACGTCTTCTATGTACTTTATAGCCTCAGTGTCAACTACTCAGCAATGCGCTCCGTAGCGAAAGGGTTAAAATAAAGATTGCTAAGCTGAAGTAGAAATGAAATCAGCGCTAACCACTTCGCACTTCATAGACAACGAGACGCGCTTACTGTACGCGTTCGCGCATTTACGGTCACAAAAGTGCACAACCGTCTGAAATAACTGTCCGATTGTTTCCAACTGATTAAAATTGCAAAGAACATGAATTTTCATGGAACTCCGGCTTACCGCGATCGAGTTTTATTTTCCATAACGCGGCGTGCTCCTAAGCGAACCGATCGTTACAAAGCGTAACGTTTCGCCTGGAATTGTTTCGTACAGGATCGTCGCAGTCACGAGCAAATCAATTTCCAGCACAATAGGTTAATGTTCCATGGAGCAGGTGAATTAATAAGACGGCGGAATCCGCGACTTCTCGGCCGTTCCCGATAAGTCCTCGGACTCGTTAGCAACCGCCGCCGGCTAATTTCATTCTTCGTTAATCACGGTCTTGATTAGAATACAGTGCGCACTTAGTACATGTCGGCGGTGCTTATAAGACGGAATTACGCAATAATTGCATAAAATCGCGGATGCCAATTTTCCGTGGAACCGCGGCGCCGGTTTTCCCGTAGCCGGCCATTATATTTCCAGGCGTATGCGCATCGAAAACGGCGCATTGTTCTGTGTTGCACGTGAACGTGCACGCGACCCGGTGCATGCGTGCATCATTAACGCGCGTGCGTAACTGTACGTTCTCCTGCGCAGGCTGCGCGTACACGCGCACGCATACAGCCGGTCCCATAAGTATTCGTACCCTCGTTGCTTGTAAGAGAAATCTGTCGAGATCAAGGGATCCATGTTAAATTTTGCGATAAACTTTTTATTATCTTATTTAATATTTTTGGATGTGACGGGAGAGGAAAGGTTTGGAGAAAGCCTATTACAGAACTAGAATTAACAAATGTACAACAAACTGTAAAGCACGGCGGAGGGTTCGTGATGGTGTGGGGCTGTATGGCGACATCCGTAGTGGGCGAACTTGTCTTTATCGATGGAATTTTGGATAAGATAAAGTATAAAAATATACTCGAAGGAAATCTGCACTCGAGTGCGATTAAGCTTGGTCTGGAAGATGACTACTATTTTCAACGCGACAACGACCCGGAGCATACTACTCGGATTGTTCGCGAGTGGATACTTTACCACGTTCCCCATTTTTTACATACACCTCCTCAGAGTTCAGATACAAATTCTATAGAAAATTTATGGTCGGAAATAGATAAAAGACTACACGAGCATGGAATTTTCAATAAACAAATGCTAAGAAACAAAATTTTGGAAGTTTGGAATAGTATTGAACCAAATATCGCATTAGAACTGGTAGAAAGTATGCCAAATCGATTTAACTAATTTATTAATATAATTTTCTAAATACTAGAAAATTAATATAAAGTAAAAAAGCTACTCCAACATGCGATTTTTTGACAATATCTACACTGGCACGAATACTTTTGTGGACTGTTATTACATACTACGAGGAGTAAAATCAATATATTGTTGTTATTAGTCAATCAATTTTGTTGTAATTTGGTATAAATAAACTTTATACATGTATTAATTTATAATAAAAAGTTTATTGCAAAATCTTACATGCAAAACAAATTTCTCTTATAAGCAACGAGGGTACGAATACTTATGGGACCGACTGTATGTACAGGGTGATACAGACACATGGACACCTATGCTTCGCAAGTTTCGAGCACCGTTCGGTCCTTGAAATACTTCTTCCTCGGAGGGATATTTACGGTGCGATTATAATTTACAGAAAATTTTCACCCGGCGCTTTAACATTTTTCGTCAAACAGCCGGCCGGGAGAGAGCCTCGAATCGTTTAAATCGGGGTTGCGTGTCATTAAAATAAACTTTCACGCAAACGATTGTTCGCTGGTTCGGCTGTTTCGCGCGTCGACGCGTGCACCGGAGACGGATTTCATTGTGCGCGCGCCAGAATCGCGGTTGAATCGCATTTTAAATCGTATTTTTGGAAAGGGTGGAAAATCGAAAACACTTGTCGGATGAAATATTATATTTAGTATAGTCGATGCGTGCTTAACGGTTTAAACGTCAAAGCAGCGACGTTATTTTACTCGATGAAAATTGCAAAAAATCTTGTCATAATATTTGTTCAAAAGGAGAACAAATCCGTCGATTTAATTCTGTAGAGATGTATATTTATAATGTCACTAATCGTAAATTGAAAAGTTCTTAACACGTTATTAAATTTCTCGTGCTCATTTAACTCTTTGGTGGGATTAAAAATGTCCCACCTTTTTGATGTATAATAATGCATGATGGAATTATTTAAGTCTCGTTCTACAAATTCAGTCTCATTCTACAAATTCAATTGAATTATCATTTATTTATGTTTTCATATGCTTTCAATAAAAAGATACCAATTTTGTTTAATTAAAAACGCGACAGAATTTCTACGCCACATCGGTCTATTTATTTCGTAAAATCCTGTGCCTCAAAGAGTTAAAAACTACAAAACTGTTAAAATTCGTCATAGAAAAAATTGTCAACGACTTTTATTATCACTATTATCGCTATTACTATTATTAGAGAAATTAAAAAGACTTTTGACGCTAAACAAATGAAAAAAATAGATAAAATTGTTGGGAATGGAAATCGATGTCCAATCGATACCGTTCGCGACCTGTTTTCCATTCGCCATTGGCTAGGAGGACAATATATCCGCGGATAACCGATCGCGGCGATCGAAAGTAGCTACGACATAGGAAACGGTTCCTTTCAGTCCCCGCGTAGAATCGTTACGCAAGAGGAACTTCGGCCCGGATAAAACGGAAGTGCGAAAGGAAGCCGCAGCTACGCCGTCATGAGCATATTTCCTATCCTCCGAGGACGTGACTCTGGCCCCCCTTCCATTCCTCCTGTCAGATCCAGCTTTATGCTCTTCGAATGCGAAAGAAAATATTGCTGGCTGCCGCAGAATTCGCCGTTCAACCTTGTTCGAGAAAACCGACCGTATATCGTGTACCGTGCCGTTTCTATAAGACTTATTTCCGCGAAGATTTTTATGGACATTCGGTTCACATTTCAGGAGGTGTTTTATATTTTTAGCATGGTCTTCGGACTCGCATCATTTTGCTTCGTGTGAAATAAAAATTAACCCTTTGCGCTCGAGTGATGACTCTGAGGCAACACTGAAATTATTATATCACGTTCCAAAATAATTTTTATGCTAACAAAGTTTAGATTTCAAAAATTGTTAAAACTGTAAAACTGTCGGTATGAGTCACAAGAATCAATTTCATACGTATGAAATACCAACTTTGATCACGTGAAATGGAGATACTGTAAGCTAGAAAAATTATTTCAGATTTATAATCAAAATGGCTTCGAGTGCAAAGGGTTAACAAACTCTGTTTTATATTTTTAGCATGGTCGTCGGACTCGCATCATTTTGTTTCATATGAAATAAAAATTAAAAAGTCTGTTCTCTTTTTATTATTTTATATCTAGAGCCTGCAAAGAAAATCGAGAAAACGCGTTTGAAGATTTTGCTGAAAATTTCATCGGCTCGGATAAAAAAGTTTAAAAAACGTGAGTTTTTTATTTTTCATTCTCATTGTCGCGATAGAGGGAACAATATTTCTCCGAGAAGAATCTTTTCCATTTTAATCGATTCAAATGGGCGCACTTCCCTGCCTAAATATTTTCCACCTTGTGTAACCTGTTAGCCGGCGAGGGTTTAAAGGGTAAGGACAGGGGGGTTTAAGATTCCAGAAGAACCCTCCAAGGCACCGCCGGCCCGGAATTAAACGTGGCAAGAATGGTGGTTTCGATCGAAGGCCAAGGGTCATGTAATTCGAAGGGCCGTGTCCTCCCCTCGATAATAAGGGTCGGAAAGCGCCGTCTTAGATAAATGTTAGCTCCGGTGACCTGACGAAACCATCCCCCATTTAAATGTCTGACCTTAACTTGTTGCTGCGGAGCTAATCGAGCCGTGCATATCCCTTGAATATTTTTAACGCTTTAGCTATAAAGCTGACGTCTATTAATAACATCGTCGCAGCTAAAAGAAACTTGACAATTTTCTTTACGGATAATAATCTTGAAAAAAACTTGTTGTGTAACATTTAATATTACGGTTAAAATTGATATCGTCGTTGATTAATTTAATAACAATCTTTCGACTATGGAAGTTTAATTTGATTAACAATCGAAGATCGGGAAGACTGGAATAATTTTCTTGTAAATAATGATTGAAAAATTGTAGATAAAATTGACATGATCGTTCAATAATATATTTAAAAAAATCTATCGATTATCTGATTCGAATTTTGATTTTGATAATAATCATTCACTAGGCGAACAAATTTTATGTAAGCTGAATAAAAACGTAAAATCAGTAGGAACACCGGAGTGTCCATTTTGATTTCTGAAGATGAGACGATTTATAAAGAGGATTTCCATTAAAGCAATTGGAAGGCACCTATATAATTGATTTTAAATAGCTCCTTGATCGACGACATTCAGAAACCCAGATTCTACGATCCCTCGCGTGCTGTGGAATTAAATGCTTTGATTCTTCTGTAAAACGATAAAGAATGACACAGGTACGAGCGTCGCAAGAATGTTTTTCATTAAGCGTTTCAGAGCCCGCATTCGACGCATTTTTGAACGGTCGGTTGTTATGCGCAAACCTCGTTAATTTGAATTTATTTAGCCTTTACGGAAAGCGAACTAGTTATAGGGGTACCTGTATGGAATTCGTGGAAAACGGTCGTCACACGTGTTCATTGAGCGCAGGTAAGATTGATCGATACCCAGACCAAGATCTTTCATTTCCGAAGACCACGTTTAACTCGATGTTTCTACATTCAACATTCATCTGCAATTAATGCGATATTTTGTTCCTTATTTATACAGTGTTCTTTTACGTTCTATGGTTATTTATCACATTCAATTTGAAATAGAAAAATTTATTATTATATCAGAAATAATTTTTATATCGAATTTTCAATCGACAGAGTATTCTCAGCATTTCAATTGCAAATTGAGGCTTAAAAATTATGCTATAAATTATTAATTACACTGTTATACTATTAGTCACATGTAAAAACAATTTGCCTTTGAGACATTTTTTTAGACACACGATTTACGAGAAAAATTAAGGTGAAAGCGTTAAATACATATTGCATTTTGTATATTGCTCAGAAATTAGATCGTCTCGTTTGTTTAGAACACAATTGCAATATTAAATTATAAAATTAAAAATGTTGTGTTATTTTTATTTTATAATTTAATATTGCAATTGTGTTTTAAACAAACGAGACGTTAGTTATTGTTATTGGCAAACTTTAAAAATGTTGTGTTATTTTTAAAGTTTGCCGATAACAATAACTATTCTTACATCATGGAACAGGATCCCACAATTACCCTCGATTCGTTCTCTTGGCAATGAACCGACCGAGACAAAAGCCCGCGCGAAAACCGGCCAAAATTCTTCGCGCAATTAATTCCGTCTGTTGACGTCACACCGCCATCGCTCCTGTCATGGGACGAGAAACGCGTCGCGAGTCCCATGGAAACACGATATTTCTACCGTTGTAACTTCGATCCCTGTAACACGAAGTGGCAAACCAAAACAAGCCTCGGCCGTCACGGTGCCGCAGCCCGTAGCCGCTTTGCATTGTCAGTTGCAACTGCAATCTCGCGTTCGCAGAATTGTCTCAGCTACCTGGATCCCAATTTCGTTGGATCGATGCGGAGATAAGACATATTGGGTTTGGGGAATAAGTTCGTAGCGTTTTTTATAGTTTCTTTTATTTTGCAACGATTTGTTGCTGTTTAAGAAAGTGTATAATATTCATTCGACAGAGCTGTTTCTGCTCCACAAAACTGTGTTAATAGTTATTACATTAAATTAATCCATTATTTACTATTTATTATTTTTTTTTATTACGTGAAAGTAATAAATTTCGCGAGACGCTTATCCACTTAGTATTGTTGTAACGAAGCACGGAGTTCATCGACCCAATTTCCAAAGAACGAAGGATGTTTAGGTTTGGAGATAAGCGTTGGCAATATGGGGGAGACGCTAACCTAAACACATAGGACGAGAGGAATTGGAACCACGGCAGAAAGAGTTTGATCGTCGGCTGAAGCAGAGCCATACTGAACAATTTAGAGAAACGACTACACATATATTTAACAATAATTTTTATAGTTTTATCATTTTAATATATATATAACATTGTTTATTTTAAATTTTGTTGAATCCTTAATTTTCGTGATTTCCTTGTGAAAGGTGTTCCTTTTATATTCGTCCTTATTGTTTCAGGCAAATAACATTGAATATTTATTAATTTTTAACTAAGTATGATGGTAGTATAGAGTCTATTGATGAACATTGGCGTTCGTATCTGTGTCGAGTCACACTCGACATAGGATCGCTAAGGGTTAATAATGTCAAAATTATTTTGGTAATGATATAACAATTTTCATTGGCGCCACTCGAGTGCTAAGGGTTAATACAAATATTTCTTACTTTATTCGTTGCAAAAGCAACGACGAAGATCGCGAAGACGTTAAAAATGGTAACGGACAAGAATCAGGAACGTCGTCGAGAGTTACAGCCAGTCCCATGAGTATTCGTACCCTCATTGCTTATAACAAAAATCTGTCGAAATCAAGGGACGCGTGTAAGATTTTGCAATAAACTTTTTATTATGAATGAACACATGTATAAAATTCATTTAAAAATCTTACACGCGTCCCTTGATTTCAACGAATTTCTCTTACAAGCAACGAGGGTGCGAATGCTTACGGGACTGACTGTATGTTATTTTTCACTGGCGTCATACTTACTCGTCGCATCGACGTATCGCCCGGTAGTTCCGAGGCTTTATATCGCGGAAAGCAGGCAGCGACGACACGGTGAAACTGCGAGAATTTATGATTGGCCCGGGCGATACGGAAATATGTAAATAGAGTCGTAGAAACAACCTTCCTGGGTAAAATATGGCGGGGTGATTCTGCGTTGAAAACGGTCCAAATGGCAACGCCCGTGATCATGAATAATGCAGACCCGTAGGAGGAGTGCACACGGAGATATCTGACGTAAGTAGAATTTCGAGTTCCTGAAATTCACCCCGGTTGCACACGGAATTCACACCTACCGACTTAAACTTGATTAAACGAAGCGAGACAAACAACTCTTAACGCGAGGTGAAACACTCGTCGGAACACGGTCGAAATACAGCTTCGCGTTGAACAATGGTGTCCCGGATATAATGTTTCCTTCGACGAATAAACAACGTTCATTTTCTGCGGACTTTTCCGACGTTTACGCGATCCGCTCGTTTCTTCGTTCGTGAAACGATCCCGTATTATTATAATTTTCTCAGAAGGAATATTCTAATTGGAGCGAAACATATTTTTCCGTCGTTTTAAACAACCTGCATCAATGAGAAATGTAACATTTATGCAGAATACCTGTAAACAGTAAATACGTGATATTTATATAACAATACATATTATTAATTATTTAATAACAACAACGATAATAATAATTATTTAATAGCAATAATGACAGTGATAATAATATTAAAAATAATAATGTTCTGCTATGGTTTAACCCTTTGCACTAAGAAATTTTTCACTGGCCATCTACCAGCATAGATGCAACAGTATATAACATATTTATTATTGAACAAATAAGCGATGTTATAAAGAGGATATAGAATGGTAGAACATTGTAAATAATTACCCTGTTTAAGTGAAATTTGATAAAAGATTATATCGACGCAGATTTTGCGAAACAAAAATTGTGAACTGTCGAAAGCAGCGTAATTATCGACAGTTTTTTGTTACAAGCAAAATTGGTAACTAGATCGGAAAAGATCGCAGCAATTCATCGTAGAAGAAAATTAAATTGTGCTTAACCCCTTCTCGTCGAGACCGATTTGTTTCCGACGAAGATTGCGTAACAGGAGAAGCAGGTGAACAGCGGATACAGGATATAAAATGAATGGATGCTCGGGTTGTAAATTCGTTGTAATCGTAAAAGATATTGGATTAACTACAGAAAAACATTAGCGAATTTTAGGGTTAATGTGCGCTGCGTTGAAACGACCGGAGATCTCAAAATTGCTTTTCTCCCGATTCCTGTGGCATACAAATCCGCTACGAATACGTTTTCTGTTGCTAATGATGTAATAATTATAAAATAATAATTCTGTACACGTTGATGTAAAATAACCATTTAGGATATCACATGCGTGTACAAATGATGAATTAAAAAGTAAATAGCATCTTTGACCAGATCGCTTTCACGAGGTTCGCATTAATTCGTGCATCAAGGGGTTTAATTACCTCGTTCCCTCATTTTATGCAATGTTAAACTCGCGTTTGCGCGAATGTTCTTCAAAAGTGTAACCTTTACGGTGAAATTGTAATTCTTTATGTTGCTCTAAAAAATATGCTGAATATTATAAAGTTAAAACGTAAAAGATGATAAATTTGTGAAGAACCTCGAGAAAACGATATTGTATTTCCCTTAATAATTTAAATAGACCGAGCTATTTGTAAGAGAAACTGAACAATTTTCCACTTTATATCAAACCAATAAACAACTTATTGGATCATGGATTAATTATTATTATTTTAGACTAAATGAAAATGATTATTAGAAAACTATGCTAAAAATCTATTTCTAAAATAGAGGCAGACATACTATACTTTTGAAACAAAGAAGAGAGCAAAAGATTCTTAGCGATCGTTGATCAACCAATTAGGGTAGCACCGTTTACTGTGACATGACCAAGTACCGTGCCTTTGGTTTATTTTCATAATTACCATTACGTTTATCGACTAAAACACACTAAATCGTTTTATTCTTTTACATTGTCTATGCTTTAATAAAAGCATTTAATATACCCGATTTAACGACACAATGTTAATTATACCTAAAAACGAACCAAAGGTATAACAATTGGTCATCAATCGACTCCACTACCCTACTCTTCGATCAGCGAAACAACCGTCTGGTGATCCACACCAGCTTCCGGCAGCATCGAAAAATCCCTGGTCAAGCTCTCCATCCCGATTCAGCCGAAACTAGCCGGTCGAAAACCGTTTCCTCCCTGTTTCGGTGGTGGAAACACATCCTCGTCGAACCAACGCACACACACACACACACACAAACAGACACGTGTGTGTACGTGTACGCGCGTCGCGATCGCCAAGGGGTGGTGGGGGTGTGTCGGCGCGAGGGAGGGCAGCAGCCGAAAAGAGTAAAAAGGATAAAGAAAAAGAGAGTAATCGCGTCTAGGCAGGATCAATGCTCGTGCAGTCGGCGACCAGTTCGAATTTCCAACCCCGCGCGCCTCTCCGGGTTCGAGAGAAGGCAGCACAGCACGGTCCACTCCGGCCTCCCCGCGTTGGCGCACGGGGTGGCCCGGTGTGTCGGTGGCCAGGTAAGGGGCAGCTGTCCACCAGGTGCCAGTCGCCCCTCCACGCGACACCGCTGTCGCTGGCGCGGACCTGGTGGGGCTGGAACCGAGCCGATTGGTCGGTGGCTCGCGCGCGGCTCCGGCGATACTCTGCCGCTCGGCCGAGGAGCAGTCAGTCAGTCCCTGGCCGGTCGAGGGGCACGTAGGCGCTCCGTACACGCTTCGTACACGCGCGTGTTCCCTTGCTCGCGTATCTCGTGTCTCTCGTCTTCGTGTCACGCGATCACTTCACCAAAAAGAACCACCCACGACAACGAGAACAATCAAGTCTGACGTAATCGAGTGTGTGCAGAGAGAAGTCGAGCGGCTCTCTCGGCTCAACGAAAAACCAACCCCCTCCCCACGTAGGAACAACGGTCCGCGCGGCTCTACGACAGTGTGCTTCCATGTGCCATCAGTGAATCAGCCGGTGTTACCGAGAGACGGGAAGAAGGTCTTGTTCGGAATTTAATTTCGCCTTCCGCCCCCGCTTCGCCCCCCTCTTCCCCCCTCTAACTCGCCGTAGCTCCAGCTATCGGTCTCTCTCGCTCGTATTCCGTGCCCGTCCGACCCCCGGATTTCTGCGGCTGCTCTCGTCACCTCGAGAGCACCACGGCTACATTTATGGGGGTGTCCGGAGAGTGCGCGGTCAAGGGCAGCAAAAGCCACCCCTGTCACTGCTGCACTCGCGTCGTTAGCCCCGCCGGCGCAAGCCTGCAACAACAGCAGCAGCACCACCATCACCACCACCATCACCATCATCATCACAACGAGGCGCACTTCGCGCACCACCACCACAATCATCACCACCTCCCCAACGGAAAGAATAACCCGGCCGTAGGCGAGGTGCAACAGCAGAACAACAACGCCGACAGCAACATACTAGCGCCCCTTCGCAACAAGATGAAGGTGCTCAAGAAGCTGAAACGCAAGATGGGTCTAGGTGAGCCACACCCCCGCACGTTATTTCTCTCTGTTTCGACCCTTGTCCCGCGTTAGCCGACGATTCTAGCCGGTGCTCGCCGGGACTCGCCGGGGCTCCGCGCGAGCCTTTCGGGAGGGGAGGTGGGGAAAAAACGATGTGCTCGTTCTTTTCGGTTGCTGCCCGAAACGGATTACGAAACCGAGACTCGCGTCCCTCCGCTCCCGGCGCTAATTTTCGAAGACCTCGAGGGTGCCTTTTTGTTCGAAACTCTATGCTCGCTCCAGCGATCTCTCGAGGGCTGCTGCTTCAGTCTCGGAAGGGTTGGGGAACGTAATCTGGGTGAAAGTCTACGACGATGTCCCTTCGGAAGTATCGAAGTTTCCTTTTTAGCAATGTCTGATAATTTCAGTTGATCGCGTGTTCGAATAACTAGATAGTTTTCAGCCGGATACAACTAACCCCGGAATAATATTACAACGCGAGACTTAGTAACTTTTCCGAACGAATTATTTGCATGCAATTCGGAAACCTGAGAGTGGCTAACCAATCGCTCCGGCTAGATTTATTTCTGCGTTAGCTCCATTACGTAAAAACCTTTGAAAACCTAATCGTTCGTATTATTTAATCATTGTTAAAACGAGGGGTGGCTAGCTACCCTTAGACGATACAACAACCACGGCGTCTACCTGCAAAGATTTATAGATTTATTTAAGCAGCAACTGCTACTCCATTGCGTGCGACAGTTAATCAGTTCTGGAAACGAATTGTTCGTATTATTTTGCAATTGACGAAACGGGGGGGTGGCCATTGGATCGATGAGCCAGCAATTCGCGTTTCCTTTGAGCACGAAAGGCCAGTCTTCCCATAGACGATTACCCGTTTAAACTCGTAGACCACTTTGTGTCACGAGCGGCCGCTGACATAACACGCGCATTGAAGTCACCTTTGAAATTAAGCTGCCAGTAATTTCTTTATGGAACCGGTCTTGGCTGGTTCGACAACGGACACAAGGGTTGGCCGCCGTCATCGGCCGCTTTGTCGCACGGGGAAGTACCGTGCAGTTACAAATTAGGCGGACGTTAGGGTGGCTCTTGTTCGCTCTCAATGAAAATTATCATTCAAAATTATTTTTATGACACTCGTCAGGACAGCAGAATTGATAAAAAGAATAATCTATGAAATTTGATCTTAGCACACATTTTTTAAGTCTTTGCTGACGGAAGGTAAACGAAACACGCTTTTCAGTCTTTAAAATCGACGCAGAATATTGCTGATCTCTTTGACTGGTTTTTTATTTTTTATGGGGTTCAATATACAATGAGATATTATTAATTAGACTGCGGATTTTTATGAAAATTAAAAACTGTCTACATGGGTTGCCAAGCATATGGGAGCCATATGTAATTCTTCTCACTTCTTAAATAATTTTAACGAGTCCAAAACACCAGCGAATAAAATAAAATAGCGAATACGCCAACGTTCGCTATTTTATATTTCACCGTTACATTATCGTTAGAAATATTTTATATGATATATAAAATACCTAACCAGATTTTCAAACATTATGCAACATATATTTTCAAGTAATCAATGATTTAGAAAATATTCAACAGCATCAGTTTTACGGGTATTTAACGAATCCCTCTAACGTTCGAATCTCAAATTCGGGTGGCTGCGTAAAAAAGAAAAAAGGATCCAGAAGTCGAAAATAAGAGCCACCCCGGCGACATACGCACCGTGTTCGGTGTTGTAACACTACCGCTGCAACGTTCGTGGCTCTCACGCGTGTAACGTTTCGTGTGTAGGTGCGCCCGGCGACAACGCCGCCGCCGCCGCCGGTGCGCCGGTGCATCGTGCTGAAAGACTGCACCGAGACGATTTTTGCATCGACGGGTTTTTCGTCGCTCGGGCTGGATTACCGGCCCCGCGGAAATGAATATTTACGGGCCGATCGAAAAGTCCGACGCCCGCCGCCGGCTGCACCGACCAGATGAGTTCGCGGGACGCACCTGGTGCATGCAAAATATTCCTCCACTTTGTTTAGCAACATTTGCGGAACAGTCGCAATCAAAGATCTTGAACCGTTGATTGTGGAATCCAAAAATAGACGCGGCGAAGGCTTTCTTTCTTTTTGCAATTCGATGCAACGAATTTATGTTGCGCTTGCAGCGTGGAAAAGAAAAGAAAGAATGCATTAAATCGATTTTTCAAATGGAAATGAAGAAATTGTTCATTTCCATGCAAATTTCAAAGCAAGAATTAATTTAACATTGATCATTGCAATGCAGATACTCGTGCTAATTCTTATAATAATGCGTCATTTTACTAAAAATAGAATTACACAAAAGTTACCCGATTCAACTAAAAGATTCTCCATTCTAAAAACGAAAGATAAAAATCTATACATAATTCCATAAAGACTCGTCGATCGCTTCTGTCGCAATCGCTGGATATTTTCATTGTTTTATCGACCTTTTTTTATTTTTAGCACGCGAGATATTTTTCTTTTTAAAGTCATGCAGCTGCACAGACATTGACTTCTACACACAGAGAGAGAGAGAGAGAGAGAGAGAGAGAGCGAGAGAGAGAGGACAGACAGCTTGCTAGCGTCTAGAAGCAGACTTTCTCTTTTCTTCGTCCAAGTTTGAATGAAAATGAATCGACTCGATTACAAAATTGTAGGCGCAGGTCGGAAAGAGGCCTCCGTTGCGAGATTAACCCTTTGCACTCGAAGCCATTTTAAGATCAGACCCAAAAATTGCTATTTTTGCCAGCTGTGATATAGCACTTGGTATAATTTGCTATACGAGATTGGTATTTAATAATGTCAATATTATTTCGTTAATTATATAACAATTTTCATTGGCGCTTCAGAGGCGCCGCTCGCGTGCAAAGGGTTAAACGTACGCGTCTCCCCGTTCGGAAACATCGCGAGCGGATTCGTGAAAAGTATGACGGCCCCGTTTCGCCGGCGCCTCTTCAAAGGCTTGATAACCTCGAGATAACATCACGGTTCTGCCTCCGGTAAATTAGAATCTGTCTCCAGGTAGCTTTGTCGGGGCTCGATCGCCTCGTTACTTCGTCGACGCGCACCGTTTTCCGCCGGTTTTTACGATGTTTGATCTTCTCTTTTCGGCGGGCATTCTTTATTCGCCTCTTGCCACCGGTAACTGAGTTATGCGAGCCAGCAAAGGGAGCATCCACGGAACGGGCGAAGATATATTGTAACGCTTGATATCACTCGGTTTTTGAAATCTTTGGATCTTGGAGAGAATTTCTCTTCTGCTATGATCACACATCGTCGCTAACAATCAGAAATTCTATTTATTCGCGATGAAAATAGGCGTAGAGATGAAGAATTTGAGAATTTAATATTCGTTATTTGATTGTTGATTTATGTTATTATATCAATAATTTTCGAAATTGGAATTTTGATAGAATTTTTATGTCAACACAGTTCTTTTTGTAGCGAATGTCAACAGCTGAGGATTTCTTGAAAAATCGTTCGAAGGATTAATGATATTTAATATAATATGTATTAAATATCATATAATTAATATAATATATATTATACAATATATTAAATTATGTAATATATATAATATTTATTTTTTAATGACGATAATTCAACAGATTCTTTGTATAATTACAAGGTAACAGCTTTTTCTGAAATTGTTATTTAAAACGAAGTTATCGGGCTCTATTTACGTTGGGAAACCTATTGACAGGCTTCCGGTAAACAGTGCGGTAAAATGCGAGTAAATGTCGCGCGGTAACCGTACATTCGAATCGAACGTTATTCGGCGAACTCGATTTCGAAACGAGCTCGAATCGCGTTCATTGTTCGGCTACCGTGAGGGAAATAATTGAATTCGTCCCTTAAAACACGTATTTAAAGGCACGCGTAATGGCGGCGCGGGGTTGCGCGGAGGCGTAGCCCCGGCGTGATCGTTAAAAGCGCGCCGCTTCTTTTTATTTTTAATCGCAGTTTTCCCACGTAGCCTCGAAGTGAAAGGTTCTCGGGAGATAAAATAAAAACAGCCGATGACGCGGCAGGTGGCATAAACGCGCGCGCGTTGCCTAGACGCTAAAGCACGCCTGGCTACGAGGCGAGCTCTAACGCGTTTCGAACCTAATATTGCATTACGTCTGAAACGCGTATCACAAATATCGATTCGTTTTGTGTTAGGTGAATTTCTTTCAATTCGCTCGGAACCCAAATATCGGAGCTTTAAGTCCAAGACGTCTAATATGATTTTCAATTGTTCTGCAAGATAGATTTAACTGTTTTGCAATCTCTCGCACAGTTATACGACGAATCGATTCAATTATTGCTTTCATTTTGTCATCATCAGCTTCGGAAGGTCGACCAGAATGTTGGTCATCTTTCAATGATAAATCTCCGGGACGAAATTTTTTGAACCAATTCTGACACGTGCGTTCTGTTAAACAATCAACACCATAAACTTCGCGTATCTCTTTCGGAGCCTCGACCGCTTTCTTGTCTTTATGGAAATAAAAAAGTAAAATGTGTCGAAAATACTGCTTTTCGCACTCCGTATTAAAACTGACCGTAAACTAACGGTTGTAAATAAAATTACATGGAATTTGTTTCTAAAGCAACCTAGAGGTGTTGACTACCAAATCTGAAAAGAGAAAAATTCTAACATTGACAAAAAAAATAACGAAACAAACATAACGCTATCTACTGGTGCAAACCGAAATTACTTTCTTGCTGACCCAATGCAACCGTCGTCGTCGTCGTCGTCTCTCCTTTCGAGGCCCCCTCGCAGGCACCGATTTTCCCCGATGAAGAATCTCCGCGATGCAAAACGGCGACTACTGTCCCCGTTTCCACGATACCTTGTCCCAATTCGATTCACGGCACGCCGATGCAGGGAATTATGAATTCGGATGTCGAAAAGGAAGAGACGCTGAATATTCCTTTGAATAGAGGAGCGGCCGCTTCCCGTGAATGGAGGTATATTCTTAGCGTCCTCTACGATCCACTTTCGATTCTCGAGGACGTTAACGATTGTCGGTTATTTCCGTAAAATCCGATAACCTATATACTAGCTCGCTGGAAAATATCTGCTCCCTGATGAGAGAGAAAGGATAATTTCATTCGCCGGCTGAAATTGAAATCAGATTGTTCCCGTTTGTCCATCGGTGTCAAGGGTCCTGGCACGGAAAGAGGCAAGGAAAATCCTGATATTTTTCTTGTTGACATCCTTGTTATTATTTTCGCTCTTTTAATCGCTCGTCGAAGCTGCAAATGGGACTCCTTCGAACTCGTTAAAGTGCTTTTTAAATCAAATGACCGGCGTTTTGTTTTAAAATTTTAGGAACCTTGGAGATACTTTTATTATTGGAGCACATTTTATGATAGAAATTCTAAAACATCTAGATGAATTTAATCTACTCATAGAATAACCTTAGAACCCCTTCTATATCTCATCATAAGCAACATTGTGGGCGATTAAAAATAAAATCTTAACAATTAAGATATTACTCGTAATTTCTAAAATATAAAATTGTTTCTTGTTTCTCAGTTTCTTAGTATTCATTTATACGTTTGCAGATAAAAATTAACGCCTTGCACTATGATAACAAGTACGAGTCGTGGTAAAGATTTCTATTAAGAATATTATTAATTTATTTCAAATCGGAGCCATATTTAATTCTTCTATCATCAAAGTATAGAAACGAAAATAAATAAAGCCAAATACAAGAAATAGGAGTTGTTTAATTCTATTAAAGAAAGTATCAAGTACGAATAAATGCTAATTAACACAGCACGAAAGGAATCATAGCGCAAGGGGTTAAAAATGTTGCGGGGACGTTCCAGGGTTAACGTTTCAAAGACGAATGCCGCCACGTTAATCCGCGGTTGCAAAATTTCAAAGTAGGAACGATCGTCGCGGAAGATGTTGTTACCTCGGTGTCGATAAAAACCGCGACGAGCGATAAAAGGGTTGACAACTGTACGCCCGAAGGTTGACGGTCGATTCTCGGCGACACCTGCCAGCCGATCGGTTCTTATCGCGCCACCTTGAAACCCACCACCCTTTCACTCGCGGCAGAACTTTCTCAGTCATCCTCGATATTAATATTCCATTACGTCGTTCCGCTTCCGTTCCGCGGCAGAAACAGGACTTTCGGGACAATGGAAGTAGGCCAGAAGTAAAGTACCGGCACACAGAGACCAGGAGTCGTCATTTCCTCCCGTTATTTTCGCGCATCCCCTTCGCTCCCTCCCCCCCTCATTTCCGGCGCACAACGGGCGCAGATATCGCGCTTATCCGCAACTCTGTCACGGGGGTGGATTTGTATCGTCGCGGGGGTTGACATCGTTGACCGACTTTTCTCTGAATGGATGATTTGCCGGCTGGAGACAGTCAGTCAGCCAAAGAGTTCGAGAGAACCTCTCTCTCTTTTCGCGTCTCGCTCCTTTCCTCTCCGCAACCCTTTCTCTCACTCTCTTTCTCGCTATCTCCCTTTCTTTCTCTCTCTCTCTCTCTCTCTCTCTCTCTCTCTCTCTCTCTCTCTCATCTGTCTATCTCTCTTCGTCGTTTCCCGTGCACCCCCGTTCTCATCAGATGTCCGTTGTTCCCGGCCACGTGACGAGCCTTTTCCTAAGAACGTACCCCATTGTCAGCGACAGCTTTCTCGCGAAGTGGAAACCTCCCCCCGGCTCTCTTTTTTTTCTCCCTCTCGGCCGACTTTTGTCTTCCGCCGGCCGCTCTCTCCGTCCCGCGTCGGAGCCCCCCACCCCGCCGCCCGTCCACCCCAGCGCCGCCTATCTTTCACGAATTTTTAGACGCGACAATGCACCGGCGCGGACAAAGAGCAACGGAGAGAGTCTGGGTCGTGGCCGATTATTCGAAAAATCTCCGCGCGCTCGCAACCCCCGACGTTTCGAATTTTCTAGGTCGTCGCGAGTGGGGAGTGGGGGGAGGAGTCGCTGTTTTTCGCGGGGTGGGCCGGTCCGTTCGCGTTCTTTATTCCCGGTTCGCGATTTGCGGGGTGATCGCGTGGCCAGCCGGAAACCGAAAGCTCCTGGTTTTTTGTAATTGTTGGCGGAACGAATTCCTGTTACGTTCGTTGGTGTCTTCGTTTAGCGAAAATTGAGTTTATTTTTGAATTTGTTAGGTTATGTCAGGTTATGAATTCCTGTTACGTTCGTTGGTGTCTTCGTTTAGCGAAAATTAAGGTTATTTTTGAATTTGTTAGACTGGGTATTTGATGCATTCGTTACGGAAATTCTTTTCTACAGGAAAAAAAGAAATGTAGTAATATATCCATGTATATTAATATATGAAATTTTAAAATTTATATATTTACATAGTAATATATGAAATTTTGTCAGAATATAGACTGGTCGTTTATTGTAGTCACGAGCATGACTGCAAGTATTACACAATACTATCGACCAGATCAAATTTTTAGAAAAGGAGTCAATATTTATACAGCACCCGCTTCTTGCAATTAATAAAGAGAATTTTGACTAATAACACGAGAATTTTGGAAGACGCGGAAACGAAAGTGGAAAGTAATGTTAAAAAATGAATCATTGGTTTCGTACGCGTCTAGACTAAAATTGTAACACGATCCTGCGCAAACACATAGCACTCGATAAATTATCAAATGGGTCGAGACACATTCTAATACGACACACAAAGGACTCGTTCTTCTGTTTCTCTACGCGTTTATGGTCTACTTCTAGCGATTGAAATCTAGAACTGTTTTTCTCTCGCTGATCGATTCAGCCTGTACCAGTGTCTCTCAATGGTTCCTTGTTACAAAAATGCTCGAATTTCAACGGAAGAGAATCGAAGTAACCGAGTCAACATTAATCAACATCGAAATGTTCGAAATGTCGATTCTACGATTCATGGGCTCGAAGGTTGAACAATGGCCCTTTTCGAGGCCCGTAGCCCGCGTCATCGGCGAGAATTCCAAAATTTAATGGTGCTCGGATCGAGAGTCGGGTCAAAGGTCGTGGCTGCTCCATTTTTCGTCGTTTTTTCTCTCCCCCCGGTCCTTGGGCCGGCCGTTTTTCGTGTCAACAACTTTTCCACGGAAAGAGAGGTCTCGAGAGACCAACGCGCTGCGCTACGACTCTTTCCGCGTGACACTTTGTGGGAGGCCTTTGAGTCACGTCCCTTTAAATATTTTTCATCGAACACGTGTTCTCGCGGCGGCGCTCTCCCCCCCTCTCTCTCTCGAGTTGTGCTTTCTTTCATTTTTTTTTTCGCAAAAAAGAAAACTGTGTCGTCTTTTTCAGCGCGGGACAAAGGAACAGTTTCGTTTCCTTGCGACGAGAAAGGAAAACAAAAATTCAGTCTCGCGCGAAACCGCCCCTTTTGAACGCGAAATCTGCTTTTAAACTGTTTTCGCAATTTTTGCCGCACGTTTTATGCTCGTATGAAAAAAACGTAGCAACGTGAAACGTGCTATTTTGAAAATAATTACGATATTACGAGAACAGATGCATTCGTATTCGTCTCTAGTCTTTTGAAATTCGGAAATCTTTGTTTGATATAAAGAGCAATCTTATTAAATACCTTCAACACATCAACTACAATTAAAATTGTTTCTTACATCTGCTATGAACAGTTTAATACATTTTTACGAAACTTTTCTCACTGTCCTGGCATATATGTTAGCTCGACGTTCAAGAAGAGAATAACTTCTTCCAATACAAAAATGATTTTACGCTCGTGTACCTAACAGCAGAAAAATTAAACAATAAAAAATTATACAAATTATACAATAATATTTGCAAGTATCTATTTGCAAAAGAGTATTCAAACAGTGAATTAGAACCTAGTATTTAACACAATGACTCCGAATACGAACTCGCCTGGTCTCTAACAAAATGTGAAATTCGCAAAGATACAGGGCGATCTAAAAGTTCACCGTCAAAGAAATACAATTCGCCAATTTATCTTCAGTTCAACATCAACTATAGTTGTTCAAATCAACAGGACGTCATCCCCCGTGGACTTTCACGTCCAGCTTTTACTTTACCGTTCAGCGTCTGCTCGAAAACTTCCATTCGTCGCAAGACGTTAAATCCCCGTTGCGAAAAACAGCTGAAAAACGCCGGCCCCTGTCCGGCGACTTTAATGCCTGCGCAAGAGCGACACGGTTCCATTTGTCTCGGGCATGATCGGCCCCGGTAAACGGCTGCAGTCTCACGGAATTCGTATCGAAGCCGATCATTCTTCTGGGGTAGCAGCTGTGCTCTGCCCAACCCTCGGCTCGGCTTCCTCGCCACCCCTTGTTTCCTCCCCCGGGCAGGATGGTTCTCCTCTTTCTGCCGAAACCGGGGGAACAGCTGACGAGCCGTACGAAATTTTCGTGGTGCCTTTTTACCTGGGGGCATCACGTTGCAGCGAGCTAACGCGAACCTCTGGCTTCCTCCGTCGCGCATCGGCCACGGTCATTATCCGGACAATAAACCCGAGGAACGGCCTCGCTTTCGATCGGCCAGGACGCCGCTCTCCTGGCCGGATGAATGGGATCATCGAAAACGGGAATCGGGAGACTCCTCGGGGAAACCGACAATGTCCTTCGGATCAGGCTAGGATCTTTCGTTTCTTGAAAATTGCGTTGGACGCGTTGAATTGCCGGGATATCTCTCTCGTGGCACAAAGAGAGACGCTGGATTAAAGACGCAGGATCGATTAAGCTGGCGGAGCTTTGTTCTTCCCGTGAAACTGTTACCGCGGCGAGGAGATTAGGAGATCGCGAGACGTGATAGAGCTCTTTGTCAGATAAATAGAAATTCTTAATGAGTTTATTATAATTAAGTTAAAAATTAAATTTAATAAATTGAATGAAAATTTAAATTAGAAATTTATAATAATTAGTGGTTAATTTAGTGCCAGCATCAGCGGTTAAACTATCTCTATAAATTAACTTTTTTTAATTTTAAAGATTGGGATGATAGTTTAAATAAATTTTTAAATTAGGAATATTAAAACGGTGGAATATAAAGTAATATTTTGAATTTAAAAAATAAGGTTTTTGTAATTTTGATAAATTAAGTTAAAGACTAGGATTAGATA
>NC_135774.1:22481200-22499482 GCF_028453695.1 Augochlora pura | reverse complement strand
TCGGTCACGCTTAAGACTCGATAGTACTAGTATTAACCAAAATGATAAAGAAAATGATAAATCAATCGTTTTCAGCTTCTAGTTGAATAATTTTTCAAGAATTCTTTTTACATCCCACAAGGGTCGCCTAAACACTTCTCCCAAGATCAACCTAAATATCTGCCTCAAATTCTGCATGAAATAGCCTAATTTCTGCCGAAATACTATAATAATTAATATAAGAATGAATTAATTTATAATAATTAAATAGAAATAATTTCTCTGACTTACAGTATTTCCATTTTACACGACAGAGTGCATTTTATGTACATGAAATTGAGTCTTATGGTTCATGCAACAGTTACACTATTAATAATTTGTCGAATCTAAACTTTGATGGTATAAAAATCGTTTTGACATTGCAATATAAAAAAAAAATATTAAATATAAAAATTTGTGGGGATTAATAGTAAAGGGTTAATAGTGTCCCATTGTTTCTCTGCTAGTTTTTGGTCCGTCGATTTTATTTTCGTATCTATTTTCCCGACAGACTCGCGAGTCCTATATTCCGCAGCTGAATCGGCGCGTCGGCAACGATTTGTCGAAATTGCGACCGGCAACGCGATTTTCCCTAACAATCATAGGATATAACACGGGATCGCGTAAAACACCGTGCGGGCAGTCCGATGCGCAGAAATTCGATTCCGAGTATCCACTTTTGAAGTGGATATCCGGTGGCGTCGGCCGAGTCCAGCCAGCGGTACTGTTAATCGTGAACACCTTGGACGTTCCCAAAGCAACAGGCTTTGAGCGTAAACGACCGGCGTGCGTGCCTCCACACAACCATAATCCGCGCGACCTACGTGGAAACGCAATTTCCACGCGCCGCAGATCAAAGCGAAACTGTTTCAATGCGTTGGCCCTCGACTATCCGCAGACGGTCTTCGAGCGGATCGAAGAGGGAACGAGGCTTCGAGTGGAAGATAAAAAAAAATGAGAGGGCGAACAAGGGAAGGAGATAGACGGATAGATAGATACTTGGAGCGAGGGAGGGAGAAAAAGAGAGAGAGAGAGGGGTGGGGGAGAAAGGGGCAAAAAGAAGCGAGTATTCGAGTTCTTTCTCCCCGGAGAAGAGCACCCTTCAATACGCTATTCTGGCCACGATGCGATCGCCCACCCCCGACAAGCTTTAATACAAATGCGCTTCGATCACGGTGGTCATCAACCCTTTTAGGATCCGATAAAATGACGTTGTACAACCGAGGAGATGCATTCTTTTATGCAGACAGTGTTGCAACTCTTCGAAGTAATGAATTTTCTTGGATTTCATCGAGGATTTCTTTCGTTCGTTTTTCACATCGTTATAAAATTGTTGACGGATCAAATAAGTTTCTGCTTGATTCCGTTTTCTGCCGATCGATCTACCAAAGTACAAAGATACACGAACACCCCCGGGTTGCTTCCAAGAATCAGTTGCTTCGACCGTTTCAACCCCTTTCGGACGAAGGCTTTTCAAGCAGTGTATATTTAAATAGAATAATTTAAGTAGGAGAGAAAATTTTAATTATTTAAAATTTAAATAATTCAGTTATAAAATTACTCTGACCTTTTATAACTTACAAAATCAAATCACATTCGATTCTGTTTTTACACGGTGTTTTTTATACCGTTTTGATTTAGAACAGTCCAAAATGTCTAATTCAATTTTTGTCGGTACCTTGTTGGCACTCGTCCTCGAAGGGTTAATACTTAGAGTACCCTCTCCGATGCAACATTCTAAAATTCATATTAAAATCTTGAACTTTATCAACCCCTCGCAACTTACGAGTTACAAGTGGCAACGTTGAAATCGCAAAGTAGAAGTCGCAAAGTCGCGCCACTTACCTGAAACAGAAAAAACAGAGCAGTTAGTCGAAAAGTCGGTCGATTAGGGGATGAAAATGAAGAAATTTGCATAATTATAGACTTTACAATCTCATCGATGTTTAAACGAAAACTTAAAAATCGTATTTGTATATTTCTATATTACAAATAGTAGAAGATAGAAATATACAAGTATGGTGTTTTGTTAAATTTTTTAAAAATATACAGAATGTCTCCACTAAAGGTCACTTGGTTGCGACTCAAATTACTGATATTTTAACTTGAAACAAAATATTTATATATTTATATATAATTAAAAATTATATATATAAATATATTTATATATTCCTATTTTCTATTATTTCTGACATGGAAGTATACGAAAATATCGCTTTCGATAAATAAATAATATATATAAAAAATAAATAATTAAATTTTTATTTAAAAAAGTTAAGTATTTATTTAAATATAACTAAAAATGCCATAGTTACTTTGACCATAAAGAATTATTCGCACCACTGTATGTACATGGTTAGCTGAGAGTCCTACGGGGGGAAGGATGATCCAGCCGTCTAAGGGTGAATCGGTCGTAGATCACGATTGGTGCAACGTGAAATACGAGTTTTCGCGATCGACACGCGCGCACGTGGAAAAGTTGAATGTGCAACAGGCGAGGGCCGATTGAAAAGGTGAAAACATCTGGCGCCAGGGTCGGCGGTGCCCCGTGTTGCACCGTATCGGAATGTCGACCGAAGGGGGGGACGCGAGATCTATTTGAATAAAACCAAAGCTGGAAGAACTGCGCAGCCCTCTCTCTCCCCTTTTTCATTTTCGGCGTGCTCCCCTAGCCCGCCCGAAAACCAGCTGAAAGTCTAGTCGCAAGCCCCTCTTCATCCCCTTCGATTTTTGGGGAGGCTGGGGCCGGTCGTCGATCGCGGCGACCAGTTGATCACGATCTTTCACAATGAACACGATTTTCTAAATTCCGAACTGATCAGACGAGGTGCGGGAATTTAGCATATTGTGCTGCGAACTGGTTTTTAAAAACCAGCTAACATAAATGGTTGTTCTGCGATGGCTCCACGATTTTTAAAAAGGAACTTGCTATTTTATCATTTTATTATTCAATTGTATCAATTGTGGTTTAAAAATGGGACAGTTAAATAGAATTATTACGGTAATAATAATTTTATTTCAATTTATACTTTCATCTTAATGTTTCTCGATGGTTTTATATGTATTTATTTGTAATATTAATTCAGTATCACCGCATATATTCAAGAAACGAAAAAAAAACACCACTTATTTGCTCAAAAGTCAGAAATAGAAATTAGAAATAAAAATTAGAAATAAAATTCAGAAATAAAAATTAGAAATAAAATTCAGAAATAAAAGTCGGCAACAGAAGTCGGTAAAAAAGAAAAGTAACAAAATTCAATAAGAAAGATCGAGAAAAAGAAGTGAAAAATAAAAATATTCGGTGCACACATAAACTGCAAAGATGCAATAAATACACGAAGATTCGCGGAATATCGTCGCAACCCTGTGCGAAATACCAATTCAACTTTGCAGCAGCGAATAATGTAAATAAGAATGCGCACAGTTTTCCAAATTTCCCCACGGAGCCACGGTCTGGAAGCCGTGTCCTTTCAAAGAGAAAAACGTCTACATAATAAGCGGCGAGGGATGGTCCGTGATGCAACGAGAGTCATAAACGCGGTCCGGCCAAATGAAATGCAGCCGGCCGCGATCACGTCCGAGGCGGGTCGAGACACGTCGGGACTTCAGCATGTGGCACCCAGGTGTCAATTTAGCCCTAGAGATGGCCCGTGAAAATCCCAGGTGCTTGAGGACGTTCGTCGACGCCCGGAGCCGCCGGTTTCAATAGATCTCGGATTGAACCCATTGATTTTGGCGAGCGCTGATCACGCAGAAGGGACACACAGATCACACAGCTGCGTGCCAGAAGTCGAACGTGGACAAACTCGTCGGCCACCGTCCGAAATACCTGTACTGATTTTGCACGTGGCCGTCTCCGATAAACATTTACGGGCCTACCTGCCGCGATTTGTCCAATCGACGTTTATTTATCGGCTATCGGTGCCCGTTAACCCTCTGCGGACTGCGTCTTTTACGCGAACGCGAAATAAATTTATGCGACTCGAAAAACCTGCGACCAACCTCTGGACGTAAATTAATAATTTACAATTCTTAAACCTTTGCTATAGGATATTCTTCGAGTGTTTGTTGCATTTCGTTGGAACAGTCTAATTATTTCCAATACGATCTTTTAACTTTGTTTGAATGGTCAAATTGTTTTTAATACAATCTTTTAAGATCTTCTATTTGAACAGTATAATTATTTCCAACACAATCAGTTAACAACTTTTATTTGAACAGTTTAATTACTTTCAGTGTTCCATTATTTCATATCCTTTAAAAGGTTAAGAGATGAAGATCGATATTTTGAAACTTTCATGTTCTTGTAGAATTTCTTCGCTAACGAAATCTATAACAAACGATTTTTTTTAAATTCTAAATTTATTTACTTGAAACCCTGTTTCTTAGAATCTTTTTTCGCTTTCATAAGAATTTCGATTATCTCAGAGCTTCTATAATCCTTCGCATACAAACTATAATTCAAAAACTACATTTAAAATTGCCGCGTCATAAAACAAAATAATTTTTGTATTAGCAAGTTCGTTTGTATTTAATAAATAGCTATATGGAATGCATAGACGGAAAATGTTCGTAGCTAGCAAAGGGTTAATCCACCGAATCGAGAAGTTCGAATGATTTTCGGACAGAGGAGTCGTTGATAAACGTGGGTGCGCGCTCACTAGCGAATTTTAGGTTATTTTATTTTATGGTCTTCGCAAGCTAACCTCTCAGCTGCTCGATGAACCGCCGGTTCTTCAGAAAGCAACTGCTATTCGAAAAGAGTTTGCAGAGTAACTGAATAGCCACGTGTGGCGTTATTAGGCAGGAAATAGCCTTTTTTTTTTCATTAACCATCCCGCATGACGAAGTTGAGAAACTCGATACACTAACGGACATCCAAATACTTTCGACGTGATCGATGGATCTGCCACGGCGCGTTTGGACATCGCTGAAGGCTGAAATTTATCGTGCTTTACTACCACCTCCCGTAACTAACAAGCTTTTCCAATAGTTGGCGTTTACAGTAATATTATGCTCTTTTTTCTCGTGTTTCATAAGCACAATAGTTTCGTATAATAGTAATAGCATTTATTACGAGTAGCACTCCGATCATTTTTCGTAAACATAGATATGAAATCAAAAATATAATTATAATGTTATTATAATTATTGCTATGAATCATTATAATAAATGTTATTACAATACATCTTGTAATATTAATCATTATTATTAAGATAAATGCTATTATAATAATTATTGCAATAATTTTTCTGGCCCCATGTCTATGTTTGTAAAAAATGATGAAAATATTACTAAGAATAAAAAATATAAACATAAATATAGATATGAAATCAAAAATATAATTATAATGTTATAATAATTATTGCTATGAATCGTTATAATAAATGTTATTATAATACATCTTGTAATATTAATCATTATTATTAAGATAAATGCTATTATAATAATTATTGCAACAATTTTTTCTGGCCCCATGTTTGTAAAAAATGATAAAAATATTAATAAAAAATAGAAACATAAAAGATGAACGAAAACAATTAAATGTTGTATTTGTCATAGACAGAATATATTGCAGGAAATGCAACCGTATTGCATTTCAACCTTTGAAATTAATCATAGTAGAATACAATAAATTGAAATTAATCATCGTTGAATCATGAAAAAATAAATGTTGCTATGCAACTTATGAAACACGTGTACAATCTATTTCGATGATTGCTCCTACAATGGAAGTTCGGAAAGGAGCGCTGTCCAACTGGCGGATATCCGGTTCGCGAATCGAGCTTTATCCATAATTTATAAATACGAGCATTATTTAGGATTTATCGCGGCCCTGTTAAATTATTTATCAAACTAGCCGAAATTGTTCAAAATAATGTGTTTCATTCCTCGGAAGAAGTAGACGGTGCATCAGAAATATACATGAATCAAGCGACAAATATAGCGTAATCATTTTCATAAAGAAGATCAATTTCGCCAAACCGAAAACCATGGTCCCCGATCTAAAAGTTAAACAAATTCACCGAAACCTATTAAACTAAATGCAATTATTTCAGCGATTTTTCACGGAACAAAATGCGTTAGCTAAATACGTTTGTATTTAATAAATATCGAATGAAATGGAAACGACGGCGTGGCTGCGCAAAGTATTAAAAATAGAAACGAAATTGCGTGAATAAAAACTCGGCAAAAAGTCAGCAGTTTTCCATATAATCTCACGTTGCCGCAAATTGCTTTTCCGAGGGGCGAAACTCGCCGGAAGAATCCCCGGACTTCGCTGGGTAATAAATCACTCATAAATTACGAAGTCCGCTTAACAGTTGAATTAAAAGTCGAGGAACTTTCCTGGCGGGGTTGCAAAACCGCCCTCAAAGGACGTCGTTAATCAAATTGACGATTTATTTCGCAGACGCCTCCGTCAGTCGTCGACCCCGCCCTCTATTAATTTTTCAGACGCCATGTTGCGCGGCAGGTCGCCTCCGTCGGACAATAGCTCATAAAAGGTTGCACAGGAGTAACAGGTTGCAGAGGATACGACCGTGTGCGCCTTCGGTACTACATAATTAAGAAGTTCGAGGGGGCTGCGGGGGCCGAGGATCTTTAATTCGGGCGAGGGGTGTCTACTAGGCGCTCTCCGAGTCCGGTCCTACTCGGCGCAATTTGCATAATCGTGTAATTACGGAGATAACCCAGTTTGACAAGACGGCTCGCTTCAAGGCTTCCCTTTGTCCAGCCGTTTTCAAGCGTTCTATGCGCACTCGTTTTTCGCGAACCACTTCCGAGAGCTTCGTAAACGTCGATGAGTAGTTTTCGAATCTCCATATCTTCTGTATTCATTAACCGGGGTAATGTATACAGTTTGATAACAATATGCGAACCGAATGGTTAATGTATGGTGATATAACGTTCACTTGAATAGAAAGTTTATCTAAAAATTTCTCATGGAGATATTTGTTATAATACCAGAAACCGATCAGTTCGATTAATAGCTTCATTATTGAAATAATTAAACGATAAAACATTAGATATAGAGTTTCTTTTTTGCTATAGATTTATGCGTTCCGTGTTGAAGTTTAAGAGATTGTATTAAATTCTGTGCACCGTAGTCAATCTTATCCAATCATTTTTACCGTAAACAGATAAAATCTTAATTCGATTATACTTAATTCAATTGCAATAGTTTCACCGTGATCGTTGTATTACAATGAATTCGTTTCGATCGAACATTGTAGAACTTTCGAACGAAAGTGAAATATGCTTCGCGTTAATAAACACATGATAAACGAAGTACAGCATGATCGAACTTAGCGAAATTATTGTAATGGTTCGTGCTCGTTGCAGAACGACGTTTGCCCATGTTCGTTTATATAGGTAAGAGACACGCGAGCGATTATCTGCAATTAACGGTTCGATAATCGCGTATGCGGTTCGATAATCGTTGGCGTTCGGGAACGGGCAATTTAAGAAAGAATTGCGTCTCGCGGCAGCTGCCCGCCGCACACCTAGTTCGGAGCAGCGTAATTAAAATTACAAGAGTGTTAATGGTCGCCTACAAACGCGACGTGTAAATGCCCGGGAGGAAGATTGCCCCGGCGAAATGTCGCGCGTGTCCCCGAAAGTATGGAATGAAAAATTGCTATTAATTAACGTTCGATCGTTTCACTTTCCCTTTTACATTCCCCCCGGGAATATTGCTCTTTCCGAGAAGAATTGCTAATCGGTATTGATTCGAGCGATTAATTAAACGAGCTTCGATCGAACGTAAGGTTTCAAGCATCTCGAAATTCAGTCCCGTTTTATTTAGCTGAATTATATCACTCCATTTTGTAATAAAAAAATTTTTATCCTAATGTTATAAATACCATTTTAATAGACAGTTTAAATAATCAGGTATTTATATTAGATTTGCCAGAGATCGATGTAAAATGAAGATTTGAATAAATAGAATAATTTATGACAAACAATGAATAAAATATTTGATTAAAAGGTTCATTCGGTCGGCTAATTATCTTAGATAAATATTTGCTCGAAACAATTCGAACAACGGCGGGCTCGGCTACAAACAGACGTCCTACATTTTCCGGGACGGTAAAAGGGGTAAAATTATGCGGATCTCCTGTCGAGAAAATCACTCGACGGTCCAAGATAATTTTATTAAGCGGTTGTTGCCAGGCGGAGGTGCTCTTCCTCGCAGTCAGGGAATGTCAGCTGCCTCTTGGGGTCTCTCTCTCTCGGCGTGTACAAGCCAGACGCCATTGTTCGATCAACAATACTCAACCGAACCGCTCACAACATATCCCATTCATTTCATCCACCCACTTTATATTACCCCGTGCGCCCACCCCCCCCCCCCCCCCCCGACACGGATAAGAGCGAAACAGGGGACAACGACGGGGACGAAGAAAACGCTATGTCCGTTCTCGGGTCTGCGGAAGAAGCCGTCACCCCCTTCGGCAAAACCCTTCCTTCTCCTTCTCCCTCCCGCCGACGATCTCTCTCTTTTCTCCGCTCTTCTCTTTTCGGCCGGGTTTCTTCAGCCCGATGGATCCGTGGAACAATATATTCGCGACATTTCTCGGCTAAGACCCTCCCGAGCACGTCGGGGGGCCTGCGAGAACAAAGTCTCTTCTCGAACGCAGAAATCTCCGGGGGCAATAATTATTCTTAACGCTCGGACGTCGGACGGTTTTTTAACGAAAAAATATGACCGAATGCACGTCCGATGATTTATAATGCTACTTATGAATTTTCTCAAGATACTCTTTCAGGTGTCTTTTCCATAGTTTCTCTGTAGACCGTACGAACATCGAAATTAATTGTCGGAAACTGGACGGCGGAATAATAATTTCATTGAATGAGAATATTAATCGGAAATACAAAATAGAAATAAATTGGCTTAGAAATGCGAAAACGAATGTTGAGTCTGACTTTTAATCGTTCAAATGCGTGTTTCTATGTACAGTGCAATTTTCGATGCAATTTTGATTCTATTAAATGGAGCATATCCTGTAGCGAAAATAGAAACCATGGAATACATATTCAATTTTCGCTGATGAACAGGTTCTGTGTGTGTACTTCACAAATTTGCAGACCCTGTACGTTTATTGGAGAATTCACGGCCTATTATAAATACGAAAGTCTAAATCGCAAAGGAACTACTAAAATTAACAAAATGATCAGTGTCACTCATTTTGATTATACATTTGACTAAACATAAGAGAATGCGACGGAGTAAGGAAACACAGATTCTACCAACCTAATAAATTTATAAATAAGATCACAACATCGTCGCATCCAAATTTAGTATTCAAGTTACCAATACTGTACCATTTATCGTTAACTCTGTATTAACCCTTAAATGCATGAATTAATGAATTTTATTTAAAAATTAGGGTTATAATATTTCAAATGAGTGGAAATCGGGAAAAATATTAAAAACAATTATAAGTCATATCTTATAGGGTTTTTATTGAAAAATATTAATGATTCATTTTTGGTACACTATGCAAAATAGACATAAAAATTCTTTAGTTAGTATGAAAGAGATTGAAGCAGTCGTTTCCTTTCTTGGAACAAAGAAATACATTGCACTTTGTAATTTTTTTGAATACACCAAAATATTTCTAAATAATCCCCTTCCAAAAGTACGTAAATGAACCCGCTATCAAAAATGCGCGCCAATTGGTATAACGTCAGAAAGATACAAATATTGAAGTCAAATGTCATTATTTTAGTTAATTTTTGATAAGTCAATGAACATTCAGCCAAATGTATCGATATCAAAACTGTTGTCGGGTATCCGCGCAAAAAGTTATTGATTCATTTTTGGGACTCTATGCATTTAAGGGTTAATTCATTGATTTTTCGGTTTATTATTTTTCATTTTTACTCGGCTCTAGCTTCATGTAATATTATGTTGCGTTCATCTTCGCAGCCAATCATACTCTTTCAAATAAATATCTTACGCGACGAAAATGTTGATTGTACTTAATGATACGCGAAGTCTCTCTCTCTTGTCTACTATTAAACGCGTAAATTTTTACGGAACCCGCCCGGTCGATACGTTAACAATCCACGAAGCTTAGCCCCTTAACCCTAGAAAGATAACCTACGTCGCAGAGGCGCCTGCGAAATAAACCGAAGACTGTTGATTTTTGTTAATTTTTCATAGATGTCTAGTGATTTAAGTTTAAAATTACTTAAAATATACAAAAATATAATACAAATGCATTTTATTTTTACAATAATGCCAAACCTTTAAAATGACTAGATTAACTTAAATAAATATCCATTGTTAGTATAAAATTGACGCCTTAGAAAAGCATGCGCCTCTGAAGCGTATGGTTATCTTTTACGTACGTTGTCATATGGTTATCTTTCTAGGGTTAACGCGCAGAAACGTATTAACACGGGCGTGCAAAACCGGCGAAAATGTGCAGACCCGTATATATACGGTCGGCGTGTCGCAACTTATGTCGCTAAAATGTTCAGATTCGAATATATCCGGGCATTAAAAATAACTGAATAAAAACCAAGGAAAACATTCAATTTATTGATATTCATCAAATATTTTTCAGTTTTTTCTTTCGTCTCCTCCTTCCCCTTCAAAATAGTAACTGGTAATTGAAAAACAGTACGATGGGTACAAAATTCGATCTGCAATGCGATTCAATATTCGCTATAATTATTTATCCACTATTTTTTATTGAATTTTTAGTAATTTTTGCATTTTTTTTAAATATATTTATTGAAATTAAGGTCCAAATATGTATTTTCTTAGATACAAAAAATTGATTATTTTGGTCGGTTTTTTTTTTTTTAAATTGTGCATTAAGGGGTTAAGCGTTCGTTGATCAGGTTACCCTATTGCTTGCCGCGCGTTCGTTGGCTGGTGACCGGAGAAAATTCTCCGCGGCGCGAACGATTAATTGCTTGGAGCACCTCGGTGCCGATTGGTGACCCCGATCGTCAAGTGGCCGAGGGAGAACGAATCGCGCGCACAAAAATAAAAGTGTGGATGGCAAAGGCCCCGGCGCGTCGCGAAATCGCCGGCATTTTTCCGGCGTCGCGTCCGCAAACTGTTCTCTCCGGTAGCCTTTCCGTGCCGGCTGGCCCGAACGCTGGCTTGTTTCCTGAGAGAAGAAGAAGAAGAAAGCAGCCCGGCGAATCATTATTATTGCCCGAGTGAATGCGAAATCCAACGCGATGTGGACCGATGCACCCTTTCGCGGCACAATAAGCGTCCACCGGGCCTCCGGGCCCCTTTCCACGACAGAGCAGCGTCCTCTCTCTCTCTCTCTCTCTCTCTCTCTCTCTCTCTCTCTCTCTCTCCTCGTCCTTTGCTCTCCGTCACGGACAATACCAGAAAATGATCATCGTTCGCGTACAGCTGATGCACAAGCCACCTCGGCGACAGATACAATATTTTCGAACCCTGTCGAGGCCCTTTGCTTGACGGCTGCACCCGATCTTCGAGGATTCAGTCGATTCGATCCGAGCAACCGAGTCTTCTTCCGCTGCCTTGCACGATTCTGTCGCCTTGATTCTGTCGCAACCCTTTGCTTTCGTCGCTCTTTCCTTTCGTCGCTCTTTCCTTTCTTCTGGAAATCTTGTTCCTCCTTCACACACGCGCAGCGCTCGGCTTCGATTGATTAATATTATTTTCTTTTTCCCTTATTTTACTTTACGAAAAAGTGAAATTAATAATAGCTAAAAGATCGTCGACTCGATTAATCGGTTTGATTAATCGTCGATTGAAAGAGAAAATTAATAATCGTTGATTGAAAGAGAAAATTAATAATCGTCGATTGAAAGAGAAAATTAATAACCGTTGATTTTTTAACGGAATTGGAAGGGTGTGTTGATGTAATTCTATTAAGAATTGTCTTTATCATTTTTATTATTTTATTATATTTTTCTGTTGGAATATTTTAGTCATTGATCTCGATTAACGACAGGAAGAAAAATAGTAAAGTAGTAAAATAGTAAAATAATTCTATTAAGAATTGTCTTTATCGTTTTTATTATTTTATTATATTTTTCTATTGGAATATTTTAGTCATTGATCTCGATCAACGACAGGAAGAAAAATAGTAAAGACTAGAGATTGTTATAAGAAAATAATAAAATCATGTACTTGTCGATGTTAAGCGATATACGAATCTAAAAGAATAACTTTCTGAAACAGTGCTATGTTAGACGTTTGTCCAATAGTCATTTGTTTTTGCCTTAGAAGTATACTCATCCAATGACAGAAACAAATACTAAATTAAGCTAGTTAACGAAAGCTAGTCACTGCTGCACACCATTTCCCTAATCGAATCATTTAATAGCACGTTCACAGTAATTCTCCAACGGTGTTCCTCGCATTGATACCGCAATCTAACCTGTTCCGAACACGCAGTTCGAAAAGAACGCAAGAACCTCGTCGCATGCAATGAAACAACTTCTGCGTTGCAACCGCGACGAAACCAGAATTGTTTTAACGAGTCCGTTGCCGCGCGTTTAATTATATCGAACCACTTAGCGGACGATTTACCGGAACGTTTTCTACGCGTGCCACATCGTTCGGTATTCGTTGAAGATCGGACCAAGTGGCGTTCCCAATGACCGCGAATTAATTGGGGAAGCATTTTTCGAAAATGCAACCGGCCAAGAAGCGCTTGCGGGCAGGTGAACACGCGCGACACCGAGCCCGTGCTAAATTTAAGCGAGTGTAAAAATTCCTGATGACCCGCGGTTCGTTTGCCTTGCACACACACACACATATACACACGCACACGCCGGGTATTTCTCAATTGAGACGATGACAGCGTGACATTTTCGATCCGCCCGCTGACATAACTCCCGTCCCGCGGAAGTCGTCGATGTTTCGCCAACGAACATTTAACACGGCCACGGATAATTCACCCGAAATCTCGCGATTTTCTTCTTTCAGTTTATTACGGATAGTCGGAACCCGGCAGCCATTTATGCGCTTGACAATCCTCGATTGTAAATACTAGATTGCTGCAAACGACCTGATCGAATTTAATTAACCGATGGCCAAATTTCATGGTTCGTACGGTAAGCGATTCTTTTTACTATCATCGTACAAACTGTGCTATTGTTTAACCCTTTCGGTACCGGTATATGTCCCGATATCGCACACGCCAGACGCAAAACATTTTGCTCCGAATAGAAAGAAAACATGTTTATATTTAAATGAATGTCAATAATACAAACACTATAAAACGTTATAAACGCTTATTGATGTGACCCGGCTGTCGCGAAAGTTACGCTAAAACGCTTATTGATGTGACCCGTACTTAAAGGGTTAATTATCGTTATTGTTCAATTATTGTGCGAACGTGTGCCATTCGTTTCTTAACGTTAGCAATGTTCGTTTGGAAGAGGTCGTCCGTATAACTCGTCCGTCTTTAACAATATGTATATTTGTGTTGATTTATTTATACGTCAAGGTTATATTTAATTATAAAAATTGCGTACGATTTCTATCATAATACGTGCTCGAATAAAGAAGTTTATTTAAAAATCTCTTCTAGAAAGGAATCGAGAAGCTCCTATCGAATGAAACGAATGACAGGCGTGCAGCAGTGTTCTTCGGTAGTCTTCTCTCAACAAAATTCTATAGAAGCCGTACCCTGAAAAAGCACCGACGCGTTTTTTAACAACCGTATGAATTCACAACTAAATTGAAGCAGTAATAAATGAGCTCTCGGGGACCGTGTTCAGTAAACGACTGAAAGGTTTGATTTTTACTCGACCGCTATTCTTGTTGGCGAGTCTTTGAAAAAAAAAAAAACACCCGTGTTTACACAGCATCCGCGGCCATAAGGTTGCAGACACCTGCTGTCCTTTAGATCGGTTTATTTCGATCTGCAGTTATAGCTGGCGTGACGTATGAATATCAGATTTGTCAAAAACGCAGTCGGTTTGCCACGCGTGCGCGCGCGCGCGCGGCGTTTTAACAATTTCAAGACCTAAAAATCGAACATTGTTGTCGGACGAAAAACCGATTGGCACCTGCTTCCTTGCAACCACGAGTCGCGCTCTCTCACGTTGTTGCCGCGCACTTCGAATGACTCGGGAAGAGAAATGGTTTTTCAACCACCTGTTTGTCAAGCTCGTAATAACGAGCCGCAGTCTGGGCGCAAAATGGAAAAAGAAACGCGAGACGGGCATAGAACCGTTCCCTGTTGATCGTTTACGTGAAATCGACGCCATTTTATCTTCTCGGGGGTGACAAGAAATTTATGCGCGCTGGGCGCTGTCCGATTTCATGCGTCCCTCGTTTATACCACACTGAAAAGTTAACGTTTTTTTTTAAAACGGGCATCAAGCCTGTTTAGTTCAAGCAGATACATAAAATTCGATATAATTAGACCGTTTAAACAGAATTTGTTGAAAGACTGTATCAATTTAGATTTTACGAAATATACATTGCTAGTCCTGAAAGCTAAATAATTCAATTCTCACACGAGAAGAAAATTTGTATTTAATGTAAGCCAAACTTTGTTTTAATATTTGGGGATTGACGATGAAAGGATAAATTTCATTTTGTTGCAAAAGAAATCCCTAACATCCGTATTTAATACATTATCTTCGAAAGCCTTTAAGACGACCCTGACACGATACTGTACAGCGTTGAATACCTACACGTATTAAATTGCACATTGTAGAGGAAGAGGTGAAGCGTGATTCGCTGCTGGAAATTATACGAAATTAAAAAGTACAATTGCAATTATAATCATCCGTTTTGTTAACATTTTAGTCCTACATGATCTATGATCGCATAAAATCGAAGCGATTTATTTAACCTATCTGCATCGTACGTTTCTCGGAAACAGTTTCAAAGGGGGAATCCTCAAAGATATTTCTGCCATCTTCATCGCGTTAATAAGGTAGCTAAACGGTCGATCTCTGTTCCGATGAAAAATTCCAAGCGCTTTGGTTCTTCTGCAGCTCGGCTGACTTATCCTCGAACTTCTTCTGCTCCAGACATCTCATTCTGCCACTTGGAACCAAATTGAAATCGAATTAACCCTAAAAGACTGCTCTCCGAAGTGACCAGAAGCAAATCACTTAGGAATGCTGGCAGAAAATTTGAAAGAACTTTGACTGCCACCAGTGAAATATCGGCAGCTGACACGAAATCCTGTGCTCCACATTTAGCGGTTGCTCGTGCTCCAGTTTTCAAACGATAGTTTCACTTATTTAATGTTTTACATTATCGAAGTATATTTTTTTATGTTTCAGATTACCAAATGCTTTTATTTACCGTAGCGTTTATTCTCTTTCGGTAGCAAAGAATCTGTTATATTTTATCGATAATGTTAGGTTAGAATCGTTATACGAAGATAATGAACCTAACCTACTAAATCTCGATAGTTACTCCATCTTTAATTTGATGCAGTACTTAAAACATGTCTGCTATAAATTGTATTAGCCAACGTCGTACATTTCTCCTGGCAGATCGTGCGAAAGGGATGCCCTATCAAAGGGTGGACCCTTCCCACTCGTTTTCAGCGTCAGGCGAACCCCAGACACCGAAGGATCGAGCGGTCTTCGGCGGATCTAGCAAGGAGCTGTCCCAATAACCTATCTGGAGAGGTCGCCGGGCCAGGGGTTTTCGCGAATCCACTTTCCGCGGCATTATCATTTAATTGCTCGGCGAGTGTTTCTCTTCCGTATAGGCCGCTGTTTGGACCTGTTCGGGGACCAGGAGGCAATTCGAGGACGTCGGTCGCTCCGGACCCCGGCACATCTGCCCATTCGTGGCAGGTGGCGACTTATCCGCTTCTCTCCTGCTCTCCTCTCCTCTCCCGCCCCCCCCTTCGCCCGCCGAACCCCTCTCCCGTGCTCGGACGTCTCCGTTTCGTCCTTGTCGCAACATCGCACTCCTCGTATCTGCTCTTTCGGCTTGGCAACGAACCGGCCGCCTCTCCTCTCCTCTCCTCTCCTCTCTCCCTCTCGGCCGATCCTCTCTCCTCTCCGAGAGCCACGCGACAATACCGCGGCAGGCGCGTGTCAGCGTTTCCCACCTTGGCGGGGAGAATGTCGTGTGCCCGGGTAAAACGGCCGACGCCAGCGCGCGGCTTGTAATTATTAATCATTAAAATTACTTCGGCACCGTCTGCACCCGGAGTAACCGATCCCTCCTCCGGCCGGCGTGTCGTGCTCGCCCGAATTCAAACCCCGCGCGTCGTTCCGAGGAATTTTTGGTGACGAAATTGTCGAGGGCGACGCACGCTTCTCTCGGCGAAATCGTTGCGCCGTCTACGAGTTCGTTTCCGATTATATCGATCGGAAAGATCCGGAGATAATTCGGACGATGATGTTCGGGTTTCTCGTTGAATTCGCGAGAGATTCGATACGTTGATTTTTTTTTCATGTGGAAGCACAGTGGCGTGCATAATTGTAGACTCGAGGTGACTTTCACATTTTTGCCGATCTCTTAACGAAAATTTAACGAAGTTAAGTTACTTCGGGCGTATAATTATGCGCGCCACTGTATTTTGGTAGGTGTTTCGGTCATGTACTCTCCTGAATGGATGAAAGATGAATATTGGTCGGTGGCGATGACAAGTCTTCTTATGTAAATGCTATTGTATTGGGATTAGATGCTTATATATTTTCAATTCGCGAATGTACTTCAGATGCGTTTTCTGTCCTTTATTTCAATAGTGGAATTCTTCAAATAAATTCATAATGCTTTTCTTTCGATATTGTTCTTGCAAAGTGTCCCTTCTGGGTACAATTACCAGAAAACGTTCTAGGAGAAATGTATACTTAATAGTATCTAATTTATGTACTCCTAAAGTGTCTTTCCGAAAACTACACGATCAGAAAAAGTTGTAAAAGACGTTCTTACACTAAATAATATTTAATTGGCGTTCTTCTAAAATGTCCTTTCGAAGTTCCAGATACTAGAAAACGTAACTAATGAAGAATTGCTATCAATTAGTTCCACACCAGTCAAAATAATCACATTATTTCAGAATATTTTTCCAAGAAGTCTATTGTTAGAAATCGTTTTCAATAGAAATGCGCACTTAACAATCCAAAAACTCTCAAAATCTCCTTCCTATGTCTAGCTAATAAAAGTATTACCCCTAAAGAACTAATGTTAACGATTTTTCAAACAATTATCGTAATAATGAACTCTGTCGAAATTAATCCTAACAAGAAGTCCATCTCGTTACATAACAACGTGCCAAGCAGTAATATAAAATGAAATAAATGAAATAAGATAAAATAAAATACGATAACTTATTTCTTTTCTTAGAGGTTTTACGTCTTAGAGTTTTCACGAGCCCCCAATGTTGCGCGTTCTCGACGTCCGTCTCGGCATCTCGTATAATCTTTATTTATTTACAGTTAGCAACAACTATTAACACTAATAACAATATATCTGAATCTATTATTATTTATAAACGTACTCTCTCGATATATTAACGAACTGAAAAAGATATAAAATGATACTGTATCGTTCATCGTAATAATTATTTAAATTATTGAGAAGTCACTCGCACGATAATATTAATTCGTAGAAACGGCAGGATGTTCGTGTAAATTTTTGCGTTGCTTAGAAGTCGATTAAATTCGGGCAGCGTCCACCCCCGCGCCAGAGAACATCCTGCGAGCCGAAATCGCGGCGATTCGCAGCACCGGCAGGTTTCCCCTGTTCCTCCCCGAAGATCAAGATCCAGTTCAATGCTCCCCATGTTCCGGAGCACACCTCGGTCTCTCTCTTCCTCTCCCGTCATCCTCATCATCGTTTTAAGTGTCTCCTACACCCCGTATTTATCCCCACCACGGTTACCGGCTAGCCACGCGCCACCATCCCCCATTGTCTTCTCGCCAACGGTCTTCCCCTTCTCTCCGTCTCTCTCTCTCCCTCTCTCTCTCTCTCTCTCTCTCTGTTTCTCTCCGCCCCTCCTTCCTCCTCCGGTACGACCAGGTTCTTTCACTCTCTCGGTCCTTCCTTCGAGTCTGAAATTTTCAACATCTGTCGTGCCTCCTACCACCCTTGATACGTTCACTTGGTAACAACGCCCGTCCCCGTACCTCGGCTGCTTCCTGTGATCCCGAAATCCCGGATCGCCTAACCGGGACGGGTGAGGAGAGGCCGAGCAGCAGCTCCTATCGTCTTCATTCGGGAACTACCGCCATAGTCCTGGAATTTCGTCGCTTTGCGCGCCGTTCTCCTGAATTATGCATGGCACTTCTCGCGGCGCATAGCCCGACCAGGAAGCC
>NC_135774.1:22338692-22481100 GCF_028453695.1 Augochlora pura | reverse complement strand
TCAAGAAACACGTTTCGATGTTCGACGAGTCGATCGAAGGATCTAATCTACGGAGAGCAGTTGACGATCGCTAGAGTCCGGTAACGATCTATCCGTGAAGATCCTTTCGCGCGTCACTGAAGAAGCCAGCTCTTCCCCGAAGGGGGCGATCACTGACCGTCCTCACTGACTCTCCCCCGGCCGTTCGCTGGTGTGCGTTCACACCCAACCACCCACTTTCCGCTTCGTCCGTGACGTCACGGCGCCGCGAATGAAACCCGTCTTTGTTCCCACAAGCGTTTCGCGCGAACCGGTTTTTGCCGGGCGACGGTCGTGTTCCGCGTGCCCTGTCAGCTGACAGCGGCAGGACCGTTTTAATCGATTAGATCCCGCTCTTGTTTCAGCGAGGATCGGAAATCCCGGGTCCACGTTCGTCGACGCGCGCGCTCCTTCCGAGAACCCCGTGTCCCATTCACTATGGCTTCCGAAACCGTTTCGGACCTGGTCCGTGGATTTAGGTAAAACGGATCGGGGATTACCAGATTTTAACCGCGCTAATCACCTTGCTATCTTCCGTTCGTTCGTAAATGGAACGTTACGGTGTATTCTTCTGTCCTGTTGTCTTTTACTATAGCTTATCGTCCGTGCATCTGTTTAAACACGTTACCAGATTTGAAGATTCGGTGCCAAGATTGTCGCGGATACAGCTTTTATCCTAGAAAGACAGTAGAACGTTGTCTTTAGCGATTAGAATGTTTAAAAACACGTTCGTTGCTTATTCGTTTGTTCTGTATTAGCGACGGTCACCGAAAAATTGCTATCTGTTTAATAATGAGGGTTTGGGAAAGAATAATCGCGAGCGAGTGCAGATAAGCGTGCACGTAGATAAGGGATAGAAAGAGCAGAGACAGAGGACAATTTTTGGGGCGTTTGCTTTGCGATGGATTTTCCTCTCGGTGGAAACCTTTCGGCGTTTTTCGAGTTTCCTGCGTAGAGTTGATAGGTGGAACGGAAATGGGGATGAATCACGGGCCGGAAATTCGCGTCATCCGTGCAACCTACCTGAACGCTATCGCTTCGAAACAGGTTTTCGGAATCAATCTGCGACCGACCCGTTATCCCGGCATCCGAATCTCTCCAAAGTTTCCCCGTTCGTGTACCAATCGTCGACATTTTCACAAACGTTGCGAACGTTTCACTTTTCGTGCTTTGACGAGGCCGACTCGTAATGGCAATTGGTAGTAATAAATTATCAAGTATGGATGTTATTCTGTTTTTTAAAGTTGGAATAAAATTCTAGTCCCTTGTTATTAATCTTTAAGCATTTAAGTATATCCAAGCATGGATTATACATTAATGTTCTGCCTCTTTTAAGAACTCATACCAATTGAAAAATTCCCAATCGCAGTAACTGTGAAGAAAATGGTACGTTAAGGGGTTAACTAGCCAGCCGTTTCAATCTCTTTGAAACTTATTCACATTACTGCAATTATACATAATTCGATAAAGTATATCAAAGTCAGCTTTTCAACCAGTCAGCTGTTCTTGACGGGATCGCACTTATCGCGAACAAATGGTAACGTTCTCTGTTTACAACGAGAATGCTCGTCGAAAACATTTAACTGGGTGAATTATCCGCGATAAATAGCCCTGGAAATATGTAAAATGCACAGCAGAGTATTTAATTAAAAGTGTTGCCGAGGAAAGAAGCGCGATATCGGCGCGCCTCCGAGCGTCAAAGATGGCGGCCGCATCTCGAAGTCGGCGAGCATTAGCGTACCAAAAATGGCGGGAAGGTGTATAATGCTGGCATAAAAAAAAGTGCAAGCGAGAAATTATACGATTCCTTCGAAGGAAACTCGGGCCAACGACAGGATCGTATACCGAGATACATGCATTTGGAGCTCGCGGAAGCAAGGTGCGTGAACACTTACAGGTATATACACGCAGCACGTGCGTTCTGAGGTGGCGTCGTAGCACCGGAAACGCCTAGCCGGGCGGTGACTTAATGGCGCGGGCACCTAGGGTAAGCCCGTCTTCTAACGTACGCACGTGCTTAACCCCCGTGGAAATTCGTGAAATCAGCCGGCTTGAAACTTGCTTTTTATGCTCCATAATTCTTCGTCATTATGGGCAGCGGGAATCTCGCGTTTCGATCTCGATCCTGACCCCTCGGCGTTTCCATCTTCCTCCACGGTTTCGTCGCTCGCCCCTCCCTCCCTCTCTTAAATAACTGTATTGTTTCACCGAGAGAGAGAGCTGTTGATCACCAGGGAAACCGGAATATAATTAAACGAGCACCGCGTGTCCCGGCATGTTTTATTTATACGCCGACAATTAATCTCGGGGCCTGGTTCTTCTTTAACAGCTTCTTCCCCGACAGTCGCGCGATCAGATTCCACGGTTTTATCGCCGACGAACTGGCCCCCCCACCCTGTCCCCATTACAAGTACAATGTCGCTGTTTTAACGCTTCGGTCGGCAATCTCGGGCGGATCCCATTGATATCAAAGCAGGTTCGCTCGGAGGAGGAAAACATTGAAACGATATTTTAACGGTGGAGTTCGTTTTTTTTTTTTTAAGTCTGACGGATACGAGACAGCGACCACGGAAAAATTTATTTTCCGCCCGTTTTATCCCGGCGATGATCAAAGAACGGCGCGCGGCGAGCTTAATTTTCGTATCCGTCGGTGGTGAAAATAAATTTCCGTCATCGGCGCTAGTCGCCTCTGCTGACTTGAGAGAGCCGGCGGGCCACGGGCAGCCTCGCGCTGCCGAACATCTGTCGTCGATGGAAGTGCTTCCAGAAGAACCATGGAACACGAGGTATAGGAGAGAGAGCGAGCTTTCGAGCAGTTCATTTGGTAACCATTAGTTGCCCTCGTTGCTCGACAGACACTCGAGCCAAAAGGGTGGAGAAACGATTTCTCGGCTTTGTATACATCGATACGAACGACTCGCGGTATTTATTCGAACCCGAAGCTCGTCTAGCCTGCCACTATCGCGGAAAGTGGAAGCGGCTCCTGAATATTTATGAAGCACTTATGGTTTTTAGAAGCATCCCGGGTAATTACAACCCTCGAGCTGTTTATTTCCTGCACTCGGAAACGATCGTTCGGGCTGCGAGCTTTTTTCGAGTTTACATAATCTTGATTTGATTTAATTGCACGAAAAATCCTTATTCTGTGATCCAGGTTCTTCTTTGTGAAATTTGTAATTTGCGCAGAACTTCGTACGTTGGTAAAACCATGAAAATGATAAGAGGTAGAAGAGTTTGTCAACCCCTATTGCAGATCTCTGTTTAAGATAATAGATAAATTCATTCAAATTTTGAGTCATACAGCTTAAGAAAATCGATGGTTCATTTAAACTCGCTTGTACCCCTACCGACAGAGATTAAGAAACATATATCGTTAATATTTGACTAAAATTTGATATTTTAATAAATTTACGCTAGCTTAAAGATTTACTACACGTAAGAGCACACATCTTTGTAATATATTTCTTACATTATTAAAGTATTAAGTATGAAAATTTAATTATTAAGTATTAAATTTTCATTTAAATATATCACATAGAAGAGCTATTAGAATATCAAAGATTATGGAATAAAAACACAGACTTTAGTCATTTCGACTGATTTGGTAGTCCTAGCGTTAATTGACTTTTGTGCAGCAGAGCTCTGGACTCGCGAACAGTGCACTTGCAATTGAATAAATGGAATTAAACTGGAATCGGAGTAGTAGCAGGCGACAGCTGTAATTCCCGCGAGTGAAAGTTTCAAGAAACGAGGGGTACGAGCAAGGAGAACTATACGACGGACAAAGAAACAGCTGCGGAGGAAGTTAATCCGGCAGAGAGGCTAGGAGCAGATTTGTTGCTGAATAAAATTACCAGGAGGAGAGAGAAAGAGAGAGAGAGAGAGAGTTCGCGCGGTCGTCCCCTCTCTGTATCTTCTCTCCGGGGCGATGCGTTTTTCTCGCGTCATCTTGCATCTCGAGGACGGAAAACCCTCGTCGAGATTTATCGAGGTTGGCCTCTTTAGGTTTCCTTTTTTCCCCGGCGTGTGGACGCTCGACTGCACCCGGGTAGCAGTCGCCGGCGTGTGCTTTTAATGGAACAAACGTTGAGACACAACGGGGCGAAGCCATTTTTCAAGTGGAGAGCGCTCGTCTGGCAGCTTCTGGGCTTCTGCCTATCAATTCCTACAATGGTTTTGCGCTCGGCCGCGATAAATTCGAGTTAGGAGAGCTTCTTTCGTCGAATGGAAGCGCGCACCGCGCGTCGACGATCGATACCAGCGACGATCAGTCCCCGTTTCTCCATCCAGGAGAAAAGAAGAAAGAACCGTCGCTGTCGATCGTTTTACGGATTATTCTCGGACGAGAGACACCGCTGGCAACGCGTCTCCGCAGTCGCGTCGATTAGACGTACGTCAAACATGGCGCATTAATGAACTCGCTGCTAATTGGTGAACGCGATGTCGATGAGCGGGATACGTCCTTAACACTTTCACTTGTCGTTTATTCTGCTGCTGCAGCGAGCACTTCTTGTTTGTTGTTCGGCAACTGCGATTAGGCCTTCCGTGTTCTTTACAATGTTTATACAAATCATGTTTCATTGTCTCTGCAAAAAAAATGTGTTTGAAATTATACATTAAATATTTGAAGTATTCGAAGTAAAGAAATAGTTGAGGTTGAAAGGCAGAAATAGAATGCGATGAAATTGTTTTGCGATACTTGTGACTCGAATATCGAGGGTTGTCGTACCATTTGTTTGGCCCCGGCGCTATCTTATCGTGGGTGATGTGGGGTGGATGAATCACTATTCTAGAGCCAAAGTTAGTTATAACCGTTACAATGGTTCTTTTAGTCCCAGCGAGCGACTGACTTTTTTAAGGGTTGTCCCTACCGAGCCCCTCGCTCGCCGCTCATATTACTCCTGGGACGGCGGAGTAGCTCTACACTTTAATGGAACAAATGTTGCGAGACCGCAAATCGAGCAGGTTGCGCGCGGACGTCGTTGTTTCTTAATCCGAATCGGTCTTCTCGCACCGTACATAAACCATCGAAAAAACGATTTAATCTATAGAAACATTGAGCTTCGCCGGTGAAAGTAGTTCGATCAATACACCTTCTTCGAGGATTTTTATCCACCGATGAATTATTTATGGTACATGTATTTACACAGGCAAATGAGAAACTAAGTTTAGTAGATGCGCTGTGTAAATTAACGAAATTATTTAATTGCAGCGAAGCGAATGTTAATTCGACGACGATAACATCGGACGCAGAAACCAGTCGATTTATTGCGTTCGCGTGATAATAAATTGTTATGATGGCTGAATTATTCATAGTTGAAGCTCTGGATGCTCGTCTAGCGAGTCTAAGTATCCCCGAGATTATCGGAGTACACGGTTTTCTATTCCACGACTGGAAAATGGTGTAATCTCGTTTATTTATATAACATGCAACGATTTGGTCTACCAGAAACGCTTTCCTATCTAAAATCACGAGTTCCACGATTTTCCATAAAAAACAAATAAAACCTACGGTTGGACAGCGGATGTTTTTGACAACAATGTAGCTACATATAATTTAGAATTGTTTATACCTTTATCTAGCAAGTTCTTCACGATACCTTGAATACGTAAAGATTTTAATTAATCGTCAGAAACTAGGCATTTAAATAACAATGTCTCTGCTGTGGGTCACAATAGACCCATTGTCTTACTGTTTAAATCTGTGTCAAACATTCCTTTGATATACAGCGACTCTAATTTGTCGTGCCTCGTAATCGCGTGCCCAAAAAGATTGACATTATTCGAAAGAACATAGAAAATAAAATGAAACGGAAATTGTTTGCACGTCCGCCCACGCTACCTGGCATAACTTCGCACCAAGGGGGATCGACAGGCACGCTCGTAGTCCGCATTGATGGCTGCTTAGACAGGGCCCGGCTAGATCATCATCGCCATTCATATCGGATTCAGGACTCTGAATGGGCGGTTTCAAGATCCACGGAACGATCCCGGGGATACTGTAATTAACGAGGATTCTCGGTGGCCCGGAGCCGCTAATTGACGCAATTACAGCTGTTCCTGCGAACTTCCTGCGATTAGCAGCGATAGCGTGTTGACCCGGCGTAGGGGGTCGCGTGGGCGTCCCGAGTCGTGACGCGTCGTGAAGCGCCGACGAACGCGCGGGCCCCGTCGTCGCCGATGCTTGAACTTTGACACGTAACAATTAAATCATCGTGTTCAGTCATTGACTCCTCTTTCTCTCTCCTTTCGGTCGAGGCGCCGCGAATTGCGCGTGGGCCGGTATTTTTCTGTCTTTTCCGCCCGATGGCCGCATTTTCGCGACCACGACGGCGAGAGGACCAACCGTAATCACCGAGAAACAGAGAATCAGCCCGTTTCCGGTGATTATCACTGAATCACCAGCTTCGCCTTACTGTCGAGAAGCCCACGAACTTTTAATTAGCGCTTCTTGGCGACGTGCAAAATGACCTGTAAAATAAGAAAATAGAAGCTGATTCAATTCAGGATTAGAGTTCAGACAATCGGGCACTGCTAACGTTTAGTTCGCATAAACCGAGTACACATAATCATCAACAACTAAACAAGAAAATCCTAATCGAAAGAAGACACCGCAAAATCCTTCTATAAGTCGTTTCTTCGTTCACAAAATCTCCAAAAAAAAATCAATACGACAGTAAAGATAGAGGTAGCCGGTTTGTTTGTCGACGAGATCAGCCCCGCGAATTTCGCGCGATTCTTCGAAGTTTCTGCAGGAAGGTAGAGTAGGTCGCGGATCCGCAACGACGGAGTCTTAAAATTCGTGTTTTCGGGGGGCTGATTTATGAGGCGGTGATCCACCCGGCAAACACCGGCAGCGCCAGGCGTAAACAATGGGAAATTGTTGGCCTGTCGGCGGCGATTTACGCGACCGATATATTAACTCAGACTTTACAGTTCATCGGGATCGTGCTATCTCCGAGTAAATGTCGTGCGAATGCGTTCGGTTTAGCGGCGGATTTACGAGCGCGGCCCTGTTTGAAAAATATGAGTGGGCTCGCCGGTGAAACGATCCAGACCTCTAGCGAGATCGGTTTGGATCCCGTTGATTTAGTTCCAGAGAAAGACCATTTGCCCGGCATTAGCCGCTATTTTTGGGTGCATGGGGTTTAATGGGAAACAAAAGATTTTTTGCTCTCGAAACCAACCAGAAGACAGTAAGAATGAAAATCTTCGTGCGAGTAGAATTATCCGGAAGAAATTCGAAGGGTCTTCGCTTTCTGTTGACCCGATTTAATTAATTTTCTTGTAATTTTCTTGGTTCAAGCTACCCCTTGGATATTTATATTTCTTATGCCGTATGTCTAACTGCATTGTCTCGAATTAACGTCAATGGAGGCCACTCTCTCGAGTGATTCACGGACGACAACGCAGGTTTCTTATCCAAGGAGACTATCATTGTCTACGCGTGTGGCAGCATTCGATTCCGCACCCACTGCCCTGCTGTTTTGTGGGAATTTGGTTTCTCGGCAGCCAACACAGGCGTCCAAATCCTATTTTCTGCAGGGAAACCAGACACTATGTGATAGCTGTGAGAAAGTTGGGGCTGTCTGGGAATTAGGATAGAGTCATTCCCCCTCCTCGAGATTAAGTTGGTTTTCCAGAAGCCAAAAAACGTCGCCGCAGTGGCTTCTATCGGGTGTTTGTAGATAGTTGATGGGTCTTTTATCATGAACATTGATGTTCGTATTACCAAGAGAAGCATTGTCGTGTCGTAAACGAGTGGGCATATCTGCCAGGTTATGTCTCCTTAATGCCCTACTGCCAGGACATTATGCTGCCAGTCGTAACAATAGTCTTCCTGGATATTACTCCATTTTTCTTGTCCGTGAACCACTCATTTGTCGACAGTGGCTTGATTAGTCGTCGAGACGGTGCCTCGTACACTATTAAAATGTCTTTCTTGCTGTCATCTGATCGCTAAACCTATTTCACATAAATAAAAACCTATTTAAGACATAAACTTTCGCGCTGTTTTATCATAAATTATTTGATTCGCAACTTTCCAAACTTGTTATAACTGCATCCCAGCTAACTAGCGCAAATTTCGGCTGAACAATCAACGGGCTCTTAATCAGCACAAATTGTGGATTTGCAGAAACCACCGTTCCGAATTTCGGTAATTAAGCCGGATCCCCAAGCACTAATAAAACTATATCGATGACGCTGTTTACTGCAATACATAAAGCCATTAATTTAGGGTCTGAACTCGTTGTCCCCGCTCCAACGACCCTACGTGAAAACAGGTCATTTTCAGTCGTACTAGAAGCCGACTTTAGTCTGACAAAAGCTTGGTGGCCAACGAACCGCGAGATGAAACGCAATGTACAAACATGAGAACCACGGTGAACCATTGACCCCCGCGTAAACCAAGAAAGTTCCCCGGTGAACAGAGAGGGAGAGAAAGAGAGAGAGAGAAAGAGAAAGAGAAAGAGAGAGAGCAACGAGAGCAATAGGCTGTAGACGAGAGCGAATAACGTTAAGGCTGCCGTCTTAATCCGCCACGCGTACACAACAGGGACCTCTCCTTTTCCCTCTTTGTCCTCCAATTATACCTTGACCAGCTTTTCTTCCCAAGCTGGAAACTCGAACGACCCCAGACTCCCGACACTGACGGACAGGCTGCGATAACATCAAAAAGCTACTCACCGGCCGTGCAGCATTTTGTCCCGGTTGTGATTAAGCTGTCCTCGTTAATGCACCGGCGTCTACGTAAATTAAGATCTTTCCAGATCGGGAAGGATCTTCGAGATGCTTCCCGGAGAGATCGCTCCTTCTTTGAGGCCGTTCCTCTTTGACGGGTATTTTAGCCCGCGGAAGACAAGAAATATGCAATCTTCAGAGAGAAACCTGCTTGATGGAAAATGATTCTTAGTTATAGTCGTGCATTAATGTTAGATACTGGAGGATTGTGTCCACCGTCATACCTTAATTTCACCTTCGTGCGCTCTTCGAGTGAGTTTGCACTTGTCTCTGCCAGCCATCTGAGATAAAAGTAAAAATACATCGTTAGAGCTGAAGTAGACTTCAAAATGTTGGAGACTCCGATGAATCCTAATTAAGACGAAGTTTGGCAGACCTTCGAAACGGTCAGAAAATCCTGCTAAATGCTTGACCGCAGTTTCCAAGTTGCTCGGAAGGGCCGTTCACGCGGATAGGCTTCACAGCCCATCTGCCAGCCACGATATCCTGAGGGGAAGTCGTCGGTCTCCGAATGGCTTCCCCTTGCAGGATCCCTTCTTTTCCCGCTAACTTCCTTCCTTCCTGCGGCACCGAGTCCCCGGAGTACGCCGAGAACAAAAAATATCCGTACATCGAGTCCGTGGGAATTCACATGCAAATCCGTGATGACAACAAGGTGCCTTTTCCTTTCTCGGAGCACGTGCAGAAGCCGACCATCTGTTCTGCAGGTATGGAAATTCGATGTACTTTTGCGAACTCTTCATGGAACACGAAATGATCCCTTGAGTTCGCCATCCATTCGTTCTTTAGTTACATTGAAAATTAGTGCACATTTTTCTAATGGAAGGTGAATATTTTAATCTAGATTCTATATATTATCTAAGCGTTAAACGTTCATCTTGATATAGCAGAAGAACAAGAAGAAATTTTTAATATATTGAATCAAAGTATGCAGACAAAGAATTCGAAGACGCTATTGGAACATCGAGTTAGTCTTGCAATCTGAAACTTATGTAAACAAGTTACGAAGATACGGGCGTATACATTGATATATTTAACATCCATGCGGAGTGTACTTAAAAATTCCAGAAGCGTAAACAAGTAGGGTCTGTAGGTGTAAGGTTTGATCTCTGCGAGTGTCGGTGCCCGAAAACGTTCACTCTAATTTCTGTCCGACCTTCCAGCCTTTCGACGATCAGCCGGCAAACGTTAATGGAAAGTGCTCGAGATAAATCAACAGAGCTGCCTGGAAGCTATCAAAGTCCGCTTATCGATCCGCCGACACCAGGAGCCACTTCAGCGTTTCGCATTTTTCCAAACTAATTTCCCTCTTCGCCTGTTGAAAACCTCCCTCGACTATACCACGCCGACTGCCAACGCAAGAGAACAGACACACACACAAGTGGCTCTTTATCAGCGCAAACGGCCACTTCTACTAGCTGGGCAAGACAAACTGAATCAAATTTCCAAAGTTTTCCTCAAAGCGGCAACTTAATTTTCTTGATTTCAAGGCTTTTGACTGCTCGAGAACTGTCCACGATAGCCTGATGGAGGATGCTTCGACGTAATTAACCCTCATTAAAGATTCTTCTCCAACAGTCTCTTTCATGTCGATCCCCATAGAAAACGGTGCTTGTTCCTCTACGGGGAAACCGGGTAGGACAAACTCGTAGGAGTGTCCTGCACACGGGAGAGTATTGGAAGCTCAAAGCTGTGCATCCTCTGCGTGTAGCTTTTAGCAGCGTAGTCTATAGAGCTTGCATATCGTTATCAACCCCCTGACAACAGCCGGTCTCGTGTCGGGGCGGGATCGATACAGCTTCTATTGCGATATCCACGCGCAAACCCCATGGGCTGATGGGGGTGGCAAGAGGTTGCGTTTCCACCTCCCGTTGTAGCTCGCTGCGGAAACTCTGTATAGTCCATAGAAACTCTGCGAGCGACGCTGCGTCGGCTTAATGCGTTAATTCGCTGGTCAGGCAGCACCCTCTTTCCTTTAGGGGAATACGGTCTTGAAAAATATGCCCTCGGATTTATTCTACCTCATTTGCTCTCTCAGAGGGGATGCGGTTCAATCGGTTTTCGCTGGTTCGAAACTACGGCTCCGTATTTCTAGCGCAATTCTTGATTACCGCTAGGGTAGCTACTAATTTTGCTTCAATGTTTTTTATTGTAGAGAATCTTTTAGAGCTGCTTTTCTAGTCCCACTGAAAATTTGTTATTGGTTAAGAGGGGTGGTATGCAGATTTCACGAGCCATTACGCTATTTTCTAGTTCGAGGGTAAACGTGACCACAGCTATGGAACTAATGCGCCCATGTAGCAGCGGTTAGGGAGTATCCATGGGGTCGCGCAACCCCTAATCCTATCCTAAGTTATTATACTCGTAGATATTAATGCGATCAAGTGTAGCTATGCCCCGGGAAAATGATCATCCCATAAAGCGAGAAAATTTGCGTGTTGCTTCATTTGTTCGGAAACCGTGCATAATGGGTCGTATGCGATCCATCAAACTTCTTCCTCACATTGGCCAATAAAGGATCTGTTTAACAAAAGCACAATAAGTCAATGTTGAATATACGAAATTTCAATTGCTTTTTAAATGACGAACTACCAAGCATCAATTTTAATTTTCGTAGTCCCCATATGGTACAGAAATAACTCGCTTCGAGGTTCGGGGAAGAAATTTTTAAGAAGTGACGAATCACGTACAGATGTGGTCTAGAGCTTAATTATAACGGCAGTAAAGCCCCAAGAAAACTGTTCCCAATTTAGGAACGAACCATTCGAAATACTTTTCGGAAAATTAAACAGCCAGTAAAAAACGGCATGTAAAAATAAAAAAATATTGCAAAAGTCTTTCATGTATGTACTACTACCTGTGTTTTCGTATAGCTATGCAATTAGTATCGAAAAACGACCAGACATTGGGGTAGGATTTGTCAGCATAAAAACCCAGGTAGAACTTGGTAGGGCGATCTATCGATTTTCAGTCGGTTTGGGGCCGTTTCGGAGGGGTACCAGCATTTCGAAAGTCGGCCTCCATTGTACTCCTCCCTCCGCTTCCCTTTTTTCCGGTCGTTCGTCTCGAGCAAAGTCTACGCCAATGCTGAGGCCCGGTGCTGGGCTTCCTGAGGCCAGGTGGTGCGCAACCGTTGCCATCCCCAAAGCCCAGTGTTCCGCTCTTACAGGCAGCTGCAGCTGCGACATACATGCCTTTACTTGCACACGAGGCTCATAATATCTACGCCTGCGATTGCCTGGCAAGATCGTTTTCAAAAAGTCTTGATTTGGGTCGGGAATTCTACCTGTTTTAGCCTCTGAACTAACTTCTTACTAGGTTCACCAACACTACCATAACAGTAAAATAAAAGTAGAGAAAGATAAGATTTAACTTGCCAGAATATTAAAAAATGCATTTAAAAAAGGGTTTCAAGATCCATTTTGAAATTGTATGCCAGTTACGCCATCTGCAAAATAATTAAATGAAATAATTCCCGAAAAAAATTACGAATAACAGATACAGCAGTGTAAATTCGAATAAACGTGGCGCCATAACAACAGAACCATCCGTTTGCTTTCGATAAACCGTTAATATAATCGAAGATAACAAAAAGATCTGAAATAGTTATCATATCTGTTACAAGACCATCCTTGTCCATTTCCTTCAGCGATAACGGCCGACAATTACTTGTCGAACTTGGCTCGTGCCAAAGTTTGCTTATCGTTTCGTAACATTGCGTTACCCCGTAAAAAAGGGATCGTCCATTCCTCGGACATTGATAACACGTCGGCTTATCAACCGATACTCGTCCGCAAGGTAAGATATCCTCTTCGAGATACAGCGTTCCAATTCACCGCAACCTTTCCGCTTGGAGAGGTTAGAACGTCCGTCTGCCGGCACGCACGAAACGGTTTCGCGTGTATTGTGAGGCGAGAGCGGGCACACGTACGTACACGGACAAGGGCGTGCTCTTACATACACAGCCGTGTAATGACAGCAGGGAGTTGGGGCAGCTACGGAACAACACAGCAGATGGGGAGTTTGCTTCTGCAACGAAGCCAGTCGTTGTAGTGGCGTGGTTCAAGCTGCCCGCCTTTTCACGGACTCTCCGCGTGTGTCCTTCTCTCGCCTTCGCGTTTTCGTATTAATCTCTGATTGAGAAATTAACGGCGACAGCTATGGGACGGTCGCGTGCCACTTCCTTCTTCCTTCCGTCCGCGGCGCAGCGCCATCTTCCTCTTTGAAAAACACCTTTTCGAGATCTCGAGCCAGACTATTGAAGACTTCGATATAACCGTCGGAAACCGGGATCGATATTTCGAGAATGAGGTTGATAACACGTAAGTTGATTAAATATTCTAAAAATTACATATTCAGGCAGGTACGGTTACAGAAAAGAGTTTGAATCGAGTTATTTGGGACGCTGTTAATTGGGAAAACTGTAACGAGAAATTCTGTATTTTGCAATTCAATTTTCAGATGGTTTTTTAGGTTAGCAAGTTAACGATCGTTGAGTAGAGAGTTGATATAGAAGCACGGCGATACGGAGACTGATTCAAATAATATAGTAGCGTCGGCTCGAGAGGTTTCGGAAAGATTGTTTCGGATTTCTCAAAAATCTTGATTCCTGCGGAGGCTTTGAAGGTCCGTGAAAGGGAAACGGCTCGGCCCGGTTGTTGTTTCTTCTTCGTATTACGCGCGGGTCCCTTTTGAATTCCGGTAACGCGTAGGTTCGAGCCCATTGTGTATCAATGGCTTTGTCTCTGTCTTGTCAACGGCCGCGGAGACCGTTGACCGTCAATAGGGCCACCAGAGTGGCCCGCCTCAGGCTGGCGGGAAATGGTTTCGGTGAGTACTGAATATATATTCGTCCAACTTTTTTGTTTTATGGTTTTCTCACCCGCGGTGGCCTCCCGCTAAGATCTTAGGGCACTTTTAATACTCGTGCTGCACATGTGTCGCGCGAACGGACCGTTTATAAATACACGGACCGTTGGTTCGGCGTCACGTGACCCAGCGTCGAGATTTAAATTCAAACTTCGGGCGTGCGCGCCACTGCCTAGCGGTTCGAAACCAGTTTGATTATCGTTGCGTAATTTTAGTTAATTAATTGTTATGTTACATCATCCTTAATGAGATAACAGCTGTCATAATTAGTGCATGTTATATATACAATACGGGTATTCTCTTCTACGATAATTAACTGTAATCGAGATTGCATAATTAACTTATTGTTTTGTTTATATCAGTATATGTTACAGTTATCAATCATATGTTAGTACGTTTTCTGTTATTCATATATGTGTTATATTTTTTGTTGTAATTCTAAAATGTTATTTTATTATGTTTCATAGTTTATTGCAGTTTGTTGTTGCAACTTTTACAAATGTATATATGTAAACGTAATGTTTGAGTTTTCTCACTTTTTACAACATTATTCTAAATGTTTATTTGAATATAAATATTCTGAAATATGCAGAATATAAATATTTTGAAATATTCAGGATATAAATATTCTCTATGTTTGTAACAATAATAGTTTATAATAATTACTTGCAAGTCAAGATACAGTAAATAAGGCTAAAAATAATTTATTAGCTGGTACAAAATTGTTAATCGACGTTTGTATTCCATCGAAGTTTTTATTCGGACAAAATTTTGATTAGAGAAAGCTACAGGTAATTTTTGAGATCTCTTCATATAGTTCTACGACCGTTACCGGTGTCCGTTGGCCGGGTCGTTAGTGAAATTAACGCACAAGGCACGGACACTTCGCGACAACAGACGAGATACGCGTTTCTTTGTCGTCAAGGAAGTGGAATTTCATTAAAGCGCCCCGTGAGTCATCGTTCGCGACACATTACGTGTTGTTTGTTCGGTGTCACGCCTTCCTGTCTATTCGATTGCAATTGAAATGATTCATCAGAATTTAGAAAAAACGATTTCTCAACGCCCGATTTACAAAGTTTTCATAGAAATTTACGTCTATCCGATAACGAATAGATCAGGAGCCTCCATTTTCCGTTCACTAGATACTTGCACAGTAAAATTATGTAGTTACAATAGTAATTCTGGATTTAAAAAAATAATCGATGTGTTAGGTTCAATTAAAATGGAAAATTTCATAATAAAATGGTATCGGCACCTGTTCTCGCAATATTATCTTGGTATATTATCTTTTCAGAGAAAAATAATCTTTATCGATAATACTGATCAAATAGATCATGATGAAAGTAGTGCGTTTATCTTGAAAGCAATAATCTATTATCAAACATTTCGTAAAATCTTTGTATCCAAATATTCATATGCTCCAAAAATTGTACACCGTGAGTTGATTTATAAAAGCTGAAGTTCACTTTACTATAAATTTTGCGATCATCTATCAAAAGTAGAAAACTTTTTAGATTTTTTTAAATCAACAACTTAACAAACTCGAAACTGCTACAGTGATGCAAGACAAAGTTATCAATTTTAAAATCTAAATCTCGGCTTCAAGATAGCAAAAGCCTTTAAAGATGAAAGTAAACCGACTGCCCTAATCGAGCGCAGCACGGTCCTCCGCTGATAAGCCCGGGACGAACGAAAAACCACGTGTCACCGTTGTTTACCGATCACGAGAAGACCCTTATGGTCGCGTCGCGGGGTAGTTAATCTTCCCGACAGGCCGCAAAGCCTCCTCTTGTTTTCTTTCACTCGGATCAAGCGCCCCCGCGCCACCTCCGCGATCCTCCACGTGCGAAACGCGACAGATGCGCGGCGGTTCGATTCGAAACAGAGGGTGGACAGAGCGGGGTCCGCCTCCGTCTCCGCGCCACCCTACCGTTTAACTTCGTTAATCCGATTGTTCCTTGGCCAGCGGTGGTGGCCGCATTAAAAGTGTCGCGATGGGAATATGCACTTGTCGCTTCCTGGGCTACTCTTCTAGGGTTGCCTCGCCCTGAGGGGGTGGACGTCGGCTCAAGGTCCCCGATCGGGAAACGCTCCACTGTGCGAACATTTGTTGCGTTTTGGTCGCGGGGTGGCTCGGCGCTCCGTACTTCGAAATTTCAGCCGCTTTGGGGCGAAAGAGGGGCTGAAAATTTAAATATTCTCTTCGAATTTCGAGCAACTGAATAACATATCATGATTTCAAAAATCATGAAACAATATTATCAACATACTCGTGTTGTTAACACGTTGACTGCTACATCGGTCCTAATTTTTACTATAGTCTAATTTTATTATAATTAATTCTCTAACGAGATGCATTTTAAAAATTAGATTGAAAAGGACGTGAAAATTGAAACAAGAACTTAAAAAGAAATCAGAAATTTCATCAAAATCGTGTTACATGTTTAGAAAATGTAACCATTTGATCTGTGGAATTTAGAAAATCACGCAGACCAGTGGAATTAAAGGAATTAGCGACTCGCGAACGAATAATTACTCGTGGACTCGATTTCTGTTCATCGAATGTTCCACCGAAAACTGGGGCAAGCTGATGTTGAAGTTTTATGGTCGATGGTTCTTCCGGCACGGCATTACGCCGGAGGTGGGTTAGCAACGTTCGCGGAATAGAAATGAAATTCGCGAGCAATTTCCATTCCGCGCTGATCAGCATCCCGATATCGCCGGGATAACTGTATTAAATAATTAACAGCGTCGTTGCTCCGACAAGTTTCTCTTTCGCTTTAGAATCGGCCCGACGGCGGCCGACGGGGAACGGTGCCTGGCCCGAAGGGTTCGAAGCGGAGTGTTCTGCTCGATCTGTTATTTCGTAGATGGTAGAAGCACATCGGTATCGATAAAATCATCTTTGACCGTGGAAACCTAATGACCCGTTATCAGCGAGGCAGTTTCACCGTTCCGCGATTCCAGATTACATTCATCGGAGGCGGTATCGATTTTCCCGGCATTCCTGCGATTCCGTCAGGTTCGCAGACCCCCCCTTCCCCGCTCCTAATCATTCCGCTTCTATTTGCATTCGCGTGTGGAGGCTGCCTTAATACGCCGATTGTTTATGATTGTGCATCACGTGCACGCAAGATGCGCGTCCGTCTCTCTTCGACGGACCGTCCACCGTCTCACTCTAATTACCGCAACCGCGTGTGCATCCTCCCGGGAGATGTTCACCGTCTCTTCCTATCTTCCGCTGCTGATCCCGCCGATACCGCGCCGCAAGATCATCGCTTAGCGCGCGTTCAAGTCTCCGCAGCCACGGCCGATTTGCTCGAGGAAGATTGGCTTCTGGCCGCGCGCGACTTCGCTCCGTCTTCTCTTCGGGAACTTCGGTAGCCAGCGAAATAGTAATTTTGTACGGTTAACCCGTTTGCATCCGCGTATGATAGAATCGGTGATGATTGTGACGTCTGAGCACAATTCGATGGAACTCGAAGTAAAAGTTTGAGTAAATTCGAAGTCGCATATCGAAGTTACATCTCGTTGACGCGTCAGAAAGGATTCAGTCCGTTTGAATTTGTTAATTTCTTGTTAATTTACAATCAACAATTGATTCTTCCTAATTCCGAGTTACGTAAACTTTGATATACTCGCACGAAAGATTTTGACTATAGAGTAAATTGCTTCGATTTCGTGGAATCTTTGTTGCCTAAATTTTGATACGTGTATCGATTAATTTAACCATCTTCGATCTCTGTCCACTCTCTAATTTGACGCCGGATAGCAGAGAAGCTGCATCAACAAGCTTCTACCAACAAAAGGAGTGAACGAATTCCCAAACGGCTGTCGCGTTGAATACACAAATGAAAGTTCGTGACTGTTGCTGCAGGTTCTATCGTCCCGTCAGTTTGGCAAATAGTTAATTCCCCGGTACCTCGGGTTCGGGGGGTACCAACAAATTAGCATTTGCAGTTCCCTTTCTCGAACGTTCAGTTTCAGTTTGGACCGTTTCCAGCCGGTAACACGGGCGTTACCCAGTTTTGCATTGAAACCCCGACGGTCCCGCCGGCTCCAAACGTTTTTTAATACGCGATCAACGTCAGTCAGCGGGTTCTTCGTTCTAAAAATACCCGAGATAACGACTAAAACCCTGCTATTTCTGCGGCGCCCCCCCCCCCCCCTCCCTTCGTAACGACACCGCCAGAAGGGTTGAAACCAGACTTCCTGCTCTTCAAAATCTCCCCCATCGGTCTCTCTCGCTTCATCCTCTCTCTCTTTCTCTCTCTCTCTCCCCGTCTTTCACGTCATTCTCTCTTGTGTTCCCCGTGCTTCTATTCCCGTTCACCGGTTCGCTGCTCCTCGTACGCGTTATTATTACTCGAACGTGCCGCGAGGCTCGCGCATTGCCACCTTACGTAACCCACATAGTCGTCGAGGAGCAAGAAAGAGGTATCCTCCGGTTTCAGGATAGCGACAGGAGAGTAGCTCGGAGAGAGGCCCCCGCTGGTCGGAGCGAGGCTCACCGAAAGGTGAGTCAGGAATAGAGACGGATAGAGGACGGGGATTCGAGGAAAGGAGACGGACGGCGGCGAAAGAGCGAGAGAGGGAGATGCTCCTTCTGCTAGAGGACTAAGTAGCTCGGCAAAGATCACGGCGTCGGGCGTGGGAACAAGGCCCCTCCTGGCTCTGTGTGTACGGCGCGCGTACCTGTGCACACCGAACACACCAGCCAGGGCCCGGTGGAACATTACTGGAACTTCCTTCGGCGTGGCAGTGCTGCTTAACAGTACCTGGAGTGCTTGATCCGACCGGGTCGCGACGCCCGCCTCGTTGAAAGCGGCGCATCCTCGACAGCACGCGACCCTAGGCTATACCTCTCTCTCTCTCTCGTTCTATCTTTCGCCGCTGTGTCCGAGTATAACATTCGATTAACACGAAATTCCGAGAACCGGGATCGGCGAACACCCGTCCAACAGCTGCCGCCGTCGGAAAAATCTCATTATCTCTCGAGGCGTTTAACCCGCGCGGACCTTCGGCTCCTCGAGCTTCTTGCAGCTTCTGGTAGCCAACTTCGATTATTTGCGTAGCGGTCGATGAGAGGATACACTGGATGATAGAGGTCTACGTAGAGCCACGCACGCGTTTCTTCATTTCTGCGATCATTTCGAATCTGGCATCTGCAAGCTATTTGTCCCTTACTGATCTTATAGCAATGGTACAACGTGTTAGGCGCTGTGTCTCGTAACTGTAACACTATTTATGTATAGGAGTCAATATATAAACGAATGACGTATGAAATATATGATTATTCCTTAAAAAAAGAAGAAAAAGGCAGAAAGAAACGTGTCGATCGTTTCAGTTCACGAAAATACAAGATAAAATGCAATGAAATGAATTTATATCATCAATACGTAACTTTGACCATGGGAAATATACTTATGGTCCAAGAGAAAATCGGTTCTCCACGATACAAATTTCCTAAGAGTCTCCAAGAAAGAAAACTACGAGTGTTTCTGATGGTGGGTAATAACTGTAACTAGCACATCGACTTAAGCAAGTCCGAAGGTTTACATAAGAGTGCAGTACCCAACAAGAAAACCTGTGTTCGAAGACAACAGTTGATCACGGGATGTTCCCCAGAAACAAGTGCCGGGTCGCCTAGCCGACGAAGGTTCAGCCGAAGCCTCGAATAGCGTAGGTCTCGACCAAAGAGACACCGCGGTTTCGAGCAATTAGGGGTCTAGGTAGGAGCACGCGAAAACCAAGAGGCCTGAGAATAAAGAGGAGGCGTACGACTGTGTCCGGGCTTGAGAAATTGAGCGTGGAATGTGTTTGGCCTTTGCCTAGCGGTACTTCATCGGGGATCGCGCGCGCAATAAATCACAAATCGGTCTGCCGCTTCGATCGCGTTTAATTACTCAATCTTGGCTGATTGAATTGATCCTTTCAATGGGTCCGAGAGAGGCACCGGTGCGCCGAAGAGAGGGTCACCGACGATAAACAATGGAGCCTAAGTGGCGTTTAACGAACGTTTTTCCTATCAGCCAATTTTCTTTGACCAGATGGCGGGGAGGTTCGGCGAACCCGCCAGAAGGATGCGCCAATCGAGCACAATCTGCGAACTATTCGCAATTTTCTGCTCGACCGTCCCTTAGGCCCGATCATGGGAGTCGCGCGAGTCCGGGGAGCAAAGATGTTCGATTCACCTTCGAAGATTCGATATTAGAAGAATCGCTACAGAATCGTTCTCAACACTTTATCGATCGGCAGCCTATAAATCGGTTGCCATAGTAACCCTTCCTTGGTTATCTATTATCGAGATAAATGTGTTCAATTGTACGACAAGCTTCAATATTATTATATAAATATTTGAATATTAAATACCTTTCGCGATTAGTAAGATAAATAAAATCAAAATGGAAACGAAAATTTTTACGACCGGACCACCGGTCGATAAAGTATTAACGCAACAAGTCTTTAAATATTATATAATTCAATATTGCGACACAAAAAAAGCACAATGTTCTACATAGTAGAGCAATTTGATCGGCGCCTTCGCTAATGGCAATTCATTCTCTTAGCAAGAAAACGATTTTCGATTTACAAGAATCGAATCTGCGACAAATCGATTACCAAAGAATCGAGTGAAAAGATGGATCTTTTCATCGGGATAATCGATCTTTTAGCCAACGAAAGAATCGCTCTTTCAAAGAGTGAATCCTTTAACTAAAAGGATCGGTCTTTTCACGAAAAGTAATCGATTTTCTCCGGGTCGAATCGTAATCGAACATCCTCAGTGTACAGCTCGGTCAAGGCCCCGTTTATTTACATCGTGCAAAGGACATCGCGTTCACATCGCGGAGGCGGCCCCGCATTGTTCGAAGGAAGCCCGGGTCCCCGTGCAACAAATTACTTTCACTTCGCGTTCGGTGATAATCGGAAGGTTGCCGGCTCTCCTCGGTCTCCGTTACTCGAATCCGTCGAAAACATCGTTTTCGTCGGCGCCGTTCGTTCGCGAACCTCGCCTTGTTAGGTTCTTTTTTTTTTTTTAGCGGGGACTCTTTAATGGATCTGCCTACTCGCGCAATCTTCTCCGCCGCGCGTGTAATTTCGCCCACGTTGCTCCCTCCGCGGTTATTCGAAATATTCGCGGGATTCCGAAAATAATTCCGGCATTCCCCGTGTCCAAACACGGTGGCTGCATAGGCAAATTAGAAAGCGTCTCTGTTTTTTCTTTTTTCGACGACACCTCCGCAAAAATGTCCCGATTGTTTATCGAATCGCCTCGGGGACTTTCGAGACGGAGTCGTGGTTTTTAGACCGGTAGAAAGGTGCGGAGAAACTCTGGTTTTCGTCGGATCTTTTAGCCGTTCCGGATCAATAGCCGTCGCATGAATGGCTGAGAGCGGTTTACTTCTCGAGCGATTTTTGTAATCGTGATCTTCTTTAATGTAAACAGTTCGCTCTGTTCTATCAGAGGCTGAGATCTGCAAGAGGCACCAGATTGTAGATTTCAGGCGTGCACAAGAAAACCGAGTACAAACTAGTAAACAAACTTTTTATATACAACTAGATTAACACCTGCATTTAACGTAGATACAACGTTGATCTTCGACAAAAATTCGTTATTTATTTCATCCGATGCTGTTCTTGGATTCGAACAGCTTGTCAACTTCAAATCCCGTAGATCCTCGAGGGCGAAGACAAAATCTCTGTCGCCGACGCGTTCGGGGGACGTTCGTCGTGCTCGTTACCACGGCGGAAAGTGTCGCAATTAGAAGACAAGCAGATAAAGGATAAAGCGTCGGGGACCGAGGCGTAGTCGGGTGGCGCGCGGCTGCTTCTCGATCCCGTGGATAGATCGTAGGATCTTCTCGCGGCTGTACGCGTCAGATGCAAGGATCCGCCGCTTGCCGGCGAGGTACACTTCCGTGCAAATGTGTGTCACGAGTTTCCCACGAGATGAACTGGCGAATGGCAACATAGGCGCGGGCATAGACCAATTACTAGCGTGGCTCTCATTGAGAGTCGCGATTTACGTGCACGATCGATCCGCCTTTTGCCGCCTGGCAACCCGCGAGCGATTAAAACGACTCGCGCCACGCGGACCGGAGCGGAGACGAGACGGTTCTTCTCGCTGTTTCGTAGGAAGCGGCACGGAACGGGAATCGTAAACGCGAAGCCGAAATGAAAATCGCCGGAGCTGAAAACTCGTTCCCTTCCCCCCTCCCCGGCCTTTCGCGATGAATATATGCAAACGGCCGAGTCTCGGCTTCTGGGGTATAAACACGGAATCGATGCTCGCCACCGTCGAGGATCTCGGAAATTTTATCGAACTCGAATAGGATCTCTGAACGATTTAATTGAAAGTTTTATCGTGCTATGCTTTAATTGTTCCCGAGTGGAAGCTGCGGAAATATTGGTTTACGTTCGCGACTTTTACTTTCTGCGGTTGATTTTATTTATTTATTTTTTTATATTATCTCCGAAGGAACTGGGAAACTTGCCCCAGCGAACGTTCTTTATCGATTTAGGTTTTATAATCGCGTTAACATCTGATTTGATACAATTCAATATTCCCCATAAAAATGTCCGCTAGGTTATTCCATCGCTAGGTCATTATTTCATTCGTTATTGTTTCGATCTTCCTCTAATATCATTTAAATGGTAACAATCAAATTCGATATATTTGATACTAGCTTCCAGTATCTATATCGTAAATATAGTAATTTTTATATCAGTAGAACTATGTATATGTTTTAGTGAGAGATGCCTTAAAGTGCGCACAGTTTTAATTGGCGTAGGGATATAGCAATGCTTCATGGATGATGCACTTTCGAGTGCTCGTTAAAGCTTTTATTATAACGTTCATGCAGGAATAGTAACGTTGTATGAGGTACGCACTGTCAGGTGGTTAATAGAAGTTTCGCTAGTAGCACAGTGAAACGCAAGAACTCGGGCATCATCGTAATGCACACCTATCACACGTTTTATCGTCGCATATTAATTACGGTCCAGTAAATGAACAGGCCAACAACCGCGCCTTTGTTATGCTTTCTTGTTCACTTTCACCGGCTAAATGTCTTTTTTCTCAGCCAAGAACATCATCGTCAATTTTTATTCAGCGTTACCCTAGTTTCGATTGGCAAACTGTTCATATGCGTAAATAGAACGTGTCCTATTTTTTTTGTATTTATAATTTGTTTGGTGCATATTCTTTCATAATATCATAATAAAAGGAAATAAAAGAAAAGGAGCGTTAAAAACAGAATAAAATAAGAAAAATTAAATAATATTAGTATTACCTTTTACAATTACTTTTTACTGTATTTATCTCGATTTTAAAGCAAGATAATAATAAAAGGAAATATAATAAAAGGAATGTGAAAAACAGAATAAAATAAGAAAAATTAAATAATATTAGTATTATCTTTTACAGTTATTTTACTGTATTTATCTCGATTTTGAAGTCGCCAGACCTAAATTAATCGGCTTCCGAGCCATTCAACTATTAGGAACACTTTGAAATTTCACTTTTACCGAACCGTACAAGGATACTTAATTGTCAGGAGGATGGAAAATATCGTGTTCACGGCCGTCGAAGCTCCGAAGTTCGAGAAAAGTTGCGCGCGCGCGCGCGTGTCGAAGCTGATTCTCGGCAACCGGTTTCCGGGGCGCGCGAGTTCAATTTCATCCAAGAGCGAGCACGTTCGTCGAAAAGGGGGTGAAGGGGGGAGGAGCGGGCGGCCGAGGAAAAATTGTTTTTATTGTGAAGGGCCCCGCGGGGGAACGATAGTTTTTTCAGGGTCACGATGCAAAGCCCGACGATGATGCTCGTGCGGATCAGCCGAGAAAATCCGGCGCGAAGGGTGTAATCACGATGATTCGACGTGTTTACCGGTGGCGTGCCCGTGTTACCCACCGTGGTTCGCGTGGATCCGCGTAGAGTACCTGCGATTCATCGCGAATTATGTCATTTACGGATCCGTGATGAATCGCGGAATCGAACCGTGAACAGATTCGTGAATATTTTACCGGGACTAGGATCGTTCAACAGGTCGACGACCTCGTATTTCGCACGACGTCTATGGAACCCGATCATTCGGGCTTCCGATTATTCTATTTCAACCTTCGTGCAATTTTTTTCAATTTTTTTTAGCGATACTTTAACAGTTTATCCTCCGTAACAATAATGTTTTCACAGGTTTAAAAATTAACTCTTTGCACTCGAAGCTATTTTCATTGTATTCTAAACATATTTTCTGATCTCCGGTATTTCTATTTCATATGATTTATTGCGATTTGTCCGTGTGAAATTGTGTTTATTGGCGAGTACGATACTTGTTATTTTATCAATCTCTAAATATAAACGAGTCTGGTACTATCACATATTATTTTGAGAAATAGCAATTTTTAGTGGCGTCTCTCGAGTACAAAGAGCTAATTCGTACGTTAATCTGTTTTATTTTAACTTCTCAATTTCCATTTAATTAAACAAAATTAATTTCGTGAAATTTTCGACGTGGTTGCCATGGCGGTCAAAGTGTTCAATTTTCGGAATAGTTTACACAGAGATGCGAACGCACAGAAACTCCATAGTAGTATTATCAGAGAAACAACAGATAACTCGGCGAGGATAAATCTATTTGCCACAACGCGATACGTACGCTTTCTTTTTAACAAACACTTATCGCGACAGAAACCGCGGCGGCGGCGGCGGTTTCGGTTTGTAACACGGTCTGACCGCAATCCCTAGCAATTAATCGCGCGCAATCTCGCGGCTCGGGATTTCTTTTTTCATAAATCGATCACACATAAAAATACTCCGGCCGTTTATAAAGCGATACATTAATCGCGTGATAGGCGTGTGTAATGCTTATTAACGGTGTTCGCGTTCCCGCGTCGATCATCGGGGATCGATAGAGCCGAGGTCGAGAGGGCAGATACGCCGATGATCGATCGCGCGACCTCGCCGCGATCGTCAAAGCGGCTTCTTCGAGTGGGCCCACAGCTGATCGATGATCCAATTTCGACACGATTTACGATTCCCCGATTTCGACTACTGCTTCGCTTCCTCGTGCGTTAAACAACGAAAACTTTGTATGTCGTGTCATTCATTTTATATTACAAATAATTCAGAAAAAAATGATAAAAATGTCGCAGCACCTGACAATTAGAAAATTCAAGAATGAGCATAAATTAACCCTTCGCACTCGAGTGAGGCGCCAATTAAATTATTACAGACGCTTCTAAATAATTTTCATATTATGAAAACTTAGATTTCAAGAATTACTAAAAGTAAAACTGTTGTCGCATGAGTTAAAAGATTCAATTTTATATGCACGAAATACATTTTGTCGTATAAAATGGAAATGCTATATGTTGGTTAAGTTATTTTAGAATTTCAGTTCAAATGGCTACGAGTGCAAAGGGTTAAGAAATAGAAGCTGTTTTATATATTTAAAATATTAGGAGAATATCTTTTTTTAATTTTAGCCAACAACGATGCGTTGTTGTTTGACATTAAAAGGGTTAATCGATTTCGTCGAGTGTTAACCCTTTGCACTCGAAACAATTTTAACCGTGTAGAATAACTTTTCTGGCTTGTAGTATTTTTATTTTATGCAACAACGTGCACTTTTAAGCATATGAAATTTATTCTTATGATAGTTTCACTATTTAACATTGTTTCTAAATTGAAACTTTGATGAGAAGGTATAAAAATGATCTTCTTGGAACGTTATATAACAATTTTAGTGGTGTCTCAGAGTCACCGCTCGAGTGCAAAGGGTTAACTAGGCCACAATAGCTATCTACTTTTCGAAATACAGCGGAGAGAATCCGAATAGATAGCGAAGATCGTCAGATCAGTCGGATATATTGAATTCGAACAATTCAATTTGCAATCAGGTAGCAGCATGGTGCCGGGGACGAAGTCGCGTCATCCTTGGAAGTCCTGGCGATTATCCACGCCGTGGCGCGCATTTCCTTGACGCGGTTTCCTCGGCGCGGTTCATAATGCCGCGCGATTCACCGTGGGAATCTTCCGATGTGTACCGTTGCGCCGTTCTCGTTCGTTGTCCCGTCAAACGAACCGTGATTCCATTTACCCCTCGCGATTGCCATCTGCCGGCGACGGGGGTGGTTCCTCGACGGAAAATCATCTCCGCGACGCGGCGCATTACGCGGACGGGAATCGGCGCACGATTCCGTCAGCCGCGCTTTCCGCGATTGACGACAATAGCGCGCATCCAGCTTCCACAATTTCAATTTCCATTTTTCATTTATCAATAATATTACGTTATTATCATTTACTATAAATTCGTGACAAATGGGTATATTAAGTGTCAGAATTCAAGTCAGTGGTTCAAGTAGGCTGGCGTAAAGATAGCGAAAGAAAAAGGGTTAATGCATGCACGAAAAAAAGCGCACGTTAAAAATACCATTTTTTATTATTTACGATTTATACTAATTATAGCTGTAGTTGTGAACTTTCTTCTTATTGTGAAGTTTTAAACATTTTGAATTATGCTCAGTCTTCGGAAAATAAATCAAATAAATTGCTGCTGTATTCGGAGGAACAGAAAATATGTTTTTGTGAGACTGGTGAATATAGTTGAGTGACAATAATATGACGATAATTAACAGATGAAGTACAAAACAGTGGTGACGTCAGCAAAAATTATTTAAATCGTTATACCTTATTTTCATCTTCTTACAATGATTAAAAGATAAATGATTGCGACATTACCTTGCACAGTTTTTATTATCATTATAATATAGAAATTAATTATATCGTTGTACCTTATTTTCAACTTCTTACGATTATTACAAAATAAGTGACAACGAGATTACCGTGCACAGTTTTTATTACTATCATAATAGAATGCAATTAGTCAAGTTCAAGTATAGAAAAGGGTATTTAGCGAGAATTGCCGCGAATTCCGCGAAGACAGGCTTGATCTATCATTAATGGAAAGTCCCGATCACGCACTCACTGTCCACCTGACTCACGAGCGAAATAGTCGCAAACCTCGTGACGCAATTGCCGAGCAAAAAACGAGTTTATTTTCATTGGTAAATCCGTCGATTCGGTCGAGCAAACAAGAAAAAAATTGCACGGCCGTGAGTCAGCTGCGGAATGGTCGTTCGCCGGAAACGGCCTACTGGAAACGCAACGAAATTTCCGAACGTAAAAAACAAGAACTGTGCGCAGAGAGGAGAGAGAGAGAGAGAGAGGAGATCGATCGTATGTATAATTAAAAATAACAGTACGCCGTAGTCTGCTTTACACGACACAAACAGATAAGGATCTACGAAATTAAGTCTCGTGGGACCGGGACAACGGTGGATTCTTCGTTAACCGGAAGCTAATCCGTATTTCTGGATTTCTCGATCATACCATTTCTTATCATTTCGTAATTCTTGCATTATAATCTTAATGGCATTCTTACGGTTGTAGTAAAAATAGCTCGAAAAGCGTATATTTCTTTCGATATACATTTTTGTCGACGTCGAAAGGGCTAAACGCCGTTAAAAAAAGAATGCGGCAGCTTTAACCTCTTAGCTGTGTACGACGAGTATACACGTCCTAAGAAAATCGCGATTTTTACATTTTATAACAAAAATACTTCTCCTACGATTTAGATCAAAATTCGTATAAAGCAATCAAAATCCATCTTCAATATATATCTTCGCGGTTAAGTGGTTAATCAGACTAAGATTCGAACGTGAGAAAAATCTGTACGGCCGCCAAATTATATACTTGCGCAAGATGGGAAATTCGAACGGGATGCGTACACGCAGTCGTAAACAAAATCCAGGGAACTCGAGAAAGGACCTTGGAAACAGCGGTAATCGGTCGAAGAAAGGGCCGCGGAAGTTCGAGAAGAACGGTGGAAACAAAAAGATCGGCGTTTCCCATCGAACTGACCGATATTCGATCTATCCCACAAAGGCGCGTTGGTCGCCGGGGAAAAAAACGGAAGAGGTTCGACGCGGTCCGCGGAGTACACGCGATCGTTCCGCGCGGTTATTACAATCCCTTCGAAGTCCGTTTTCGAGTACCTCGGAGTTCCCCCCCACCCGAGTCACTCCGAGGCACTCCGAGTCCGGGGAACGTGGCGCTAACGGTATGCCAGCGCGAAAAAACGAAATCGCTCGGTCAGGGTGACGGATGGATTAAAAATTACAATCGCGGACGACTGGTTCGTAATACGCGCCATAGCCGGACCGTGAGAAACCTATCCGTCCGCCGGTGATTTTTGCCCAGCGATCCGTGGATCGTGACTGCAGCCGCGCGGCCGGTCGCCCGTCTCGCGGAGCCAAACGCGGTTTCGGTTCGTTAGCGGATTAATCGCGGCTCGAATGAAAATGCTCCCGGACGTTTCTTTCTCACGCGTTCGCTCCTTCGCGGTGACCAACCTCTCTTGATCATCTATCAGGGATTAGACCGGAAACAGGAAGAGGAGTCGGTCTTCCATAACTGTAGGAAAGTTTATCGCGTGGTTTGTGGAACTGGTTCTTTTTCACCGCGATCCAACTGATAGAGAAGTACTGTTCGTTATTGCTGTTCCGCGGAAGAATTTTCCGCGGCAATTAGAAGAAAGCGGTTCTAACCTGTTGCGCCCATTGTCAGGGGACTTCTGTGGAGAACCTGGAATTTGCATGGAATTTATTTTGTAAATAAACTAAGCGACATTTAGAAATAATTCCACTCTGGTGAGATTTCCGAAAAAATGACCGCAGAAACGATGCGTTCCGCGTAAAAATTGCGCAACGAAACGAAACTAAAAAACGTAGGAGGGAGTCTGGATATATTGCACAATAGATATTCATTAACACATGTCATTACCTTAAATTTTTATTTATGCATGTTTATTTATAGCAATTACGCATGTTTAACATGCATTGTCGAACTGCGGGATTTATGCACTTGTAACAAAAATGAATCGAGAAACCGAATTTGAAAATCATCGTCAAAATCTAAGAGTACCGAACAAGTACTCGCTTAGTGTAGAAACATGCAACTTTCGTTATCTACATTATGCAGGTCTTATGAACTTTTGGAGATGACGACTCGTCAATTCAATTGTAAAATAATGCACGTAGAAGTTAACCCTTTGTACTCGAAACCATTTCAACTGGAAATCTAAAATAATTTTCCTGCTTATGGTATTTCCATTTTGTGTAACAAGATCCATTCCATTCGAATGAAATTGAGTCCATCGACTCGTATAAAACTTACACTTTTCACAATTTTTTAAATCTAAGCTCTGGCGATATCTGTACAAATAATTTTCGAACGTGCTGCAACAATTTTCATGGCACCGCAGAGTCGCCGCTCGAGTGCAAAGGGTTAAAACGGTGTAAAGCTTCAAATGTAGTTATCTAGCTCGATAGACCAAGGATCGGCAACCTGTTCACCTGGAACAGTAAAGACGGTCTTAGCCGGGCGGAAAAGTCGTTCGCGCACGCAGTGCTGCCAATCGCGGCCGGCAACTGCCGAGGGAAATGGCCGCGAAGCCTGCAAAAGTCTTCGACGACCTCGCTATCGAGTTGCTTCCTGTTGCCGGGCATTGTTCGCCGTGGTTTCGGCGCGCATCCGCTCGCGGAGAAAGCGTGCTCGCTTGAGGACGCGTCGTCGCGCCTTCTGTTGCGGCCGCTTCCGCCACCGAATGTGCGGTTTCCGGTGCGTGGCGCACGTACGATATCGACAGCGATACCACCGCCGTGTGCCCGCATATCGATAGTCAGTCTGAACTGGACTGTCGCGAGTGACGGTCGTCGGCTTCGCAAGCTTTTCGTGATTTTTTTTTTCCCCTCGTTTCGATCGATCCGCGATTGTTTCTTGCCTCGTCAGTTTTTCGACAAACCTGCGACGCTTGTTTATACCTATTTCGTAGTTTATTGTTTCTTTTTCATACATTGTGACACTGACCTACGTGCGCTAATTATCTGGGTCAGTCGGATAGAATTGTTCTTTGACATCGATAGTGACTGTGTTCTTGTTTTGGGCAGCTGATTCTCTTGTGCTAATTTTTATTCGGAATTCTACCATTTGTTGTTACCAACGTATTAATTCTTGCGAAGAGTTTCTTTGTCTTTTTTTGTTAAATTTTTGTTCTGCTTAATAGATATTTTATTTAATTAATTTTTTCCCGGTTTTCATTTTTGTTGTTACATTTTTAATCTGGTCCGTGTCAGGTCTTTTATTTGTTTCGCTGAATTTCTGAACTGGACAATAGGCATTTTATTTGTTTCTCATGACATTTATTGAAAGAATATTTCGTTGGCGGCGAGATACTTTATTAATTCATGTTAATTAATTGAGGAACCACAGATACTGTTATCGCGGCCTATTCAGCCGCTTCGCGCGCGATTTGTATATTTTCATGTCAGTATTGGAGGAAATAGATAATACGGTATCTCCGACGGAGGCCTAATTGAGACTTATCAACTTCCTCACGCGTTACACATATTAAATCGTCCTCGTCGTTCAGCCGTACCCAAAAGTGTCACGAAACTACGAGAACCGAGCGGTGTCATTAAATCTCACCAACCACGATTGCCCTAAATTTTTAAAAGCGAATCAGCACGTGCCTGCAACAAGAACCATATTAAAAGAAATTAACTGTTCAACATAAATTGTATCACCAAATTTTGTTTCGGCGAATTTACTAAAATTATTAAATATTAATTAATTTATTAAAATTCCTATATAGATTTTTAGAATAGGCTCTTTGAAAGTATATAAAATATTTCTTGTATGAGGAAATTGCGAGTCACCCTAAAATTCGGGGCTGGAGAACCGGCTGTTCTCAAAGTGCTCGATCGGTTTAACGCTACGGGAAGGGTTAATTGCCTGATGCAAATCGAATCCTCGCGAGGGGTTGAAAATCCGGCGCCGGTTATGGTATCCCCGTCGCGCACGGATCCTGATTGCACCCTGGGAATATCCTGGCAGTATTCCCGCATTCCGGGCTGGCAAGCCGGAGTTATGAAACGCCGAAGTGGAAACGCTCGAGCTGCTTCGAGAGGTGGTTTTGCATTTCAGTTTCTCGATCGAATTCCATCTTTCCTTTCTCTCTCACTCGCACTCTCCCTCTCTCTATCTCTATCTCTCCGTCTCTCTCTTTCTCTCTCCCTCGCTCTCTATCTTCCTCCCTCCCTCTTCACCGCGATATCCGTCTTGCATCCCTTCCCTCTCCTCCTGTTTCGCGGCTTTTGTTTCGCGACTGACTCGGAGGAATTTCCCGGCCGCGAGGTGTACTTTCCTTCCACGAGTTTTCATCCGTGACCCAAACACTCCGTTTACACGCCGAAAAACGAAAACCAGAATCCGCGGCCGACCGCGTCGCCGATTCGTGGAATTTCGTCGACGACTAGACGACCGAGCGCAGAATTATTGTAATCGCTTGTAATCATTATCCTCTTCCTCGCGAAGTTAATCTGCTGTGCATTAAAACCGATAACGTTGGATTACCTTGGATTTTGCAGAAGTTGTATGGGGAAAGAACACGGTATTTCCTGGGAATACCGAACATTGGAAGTGATAAGTGGATGCAGAACTTTCAAATTTCAGTGACGCACGATTTACAAATTGAAACCGCTCGTTCGACGGGATAGCGATGGAAATATCATGCTCGTTCCTTGTAAATTATTAATATATATAATTAATTTAATATATTTTATTAAATAATTATTATATATTAAACAAAGAATCGTGGACATTAACGTTGTAGAACTTACTGTTTGCTCGACCAGTTGCCAGCGTGTGGCTCGGACAATGCTGTCCGGCCGAGCATTAATTATCATCGTGGAATTTCGGGTGGGAATTGGGTAATTTGATTTAAAGCGCGGTCCCCGGATTGACCTGGTCCCCTCCTCTGGTCCTCCTTTCGAGTTCCCAGAAGCGGATCTCTCGATCCTGGATGGAACAGGCTTCGTGCTTCAAATAATTCGGATATCTTGGATCGTTCTCCGAACAAAGCAAAAGCGATTTCGAATCGGTTAGACGTTCGAGCGTAGATTTTTAACGTGTGGCTCTTCTTTTAATTGTTACAGCACCAAGATCGTCGAGTGCAGGTACCAACAACCTACCACCATTGACGTTCCACCAAGTTCATGGTGACAATATCCGACTGTGCAATGGCGGGACCATCGCCAGAAGACACGAGAGCTTCTGCAAGGGTGTCACGTTCAGCGCGAGACCCGTCCGAGTCGGTGAAAAGGTAATTACACGTTCGAATCAGCGCCACCAACAAATAAGCTCTACTCTTAACCCTTTGCACTCGAGTGGTGACTCTGGAGCACCAGTAAAATTGTTCTATCACGTTCTAAGATAATTTTTATACCAACAAAATTTACATTTAAAAGATTATTAAATAGACAAGATGTTTATGAGACACAAGAATCAATTTCTTATGCATAAAAGTGTACTTTGTTACATAAAATGGAAATATTATAGCCAGGAAAACTATTTTAAATTTACAGTTAAAATAGCTTCGAGTGCAAAGGATTAATGAATGCAGCACAAGTTCAACGCATTGTTTCTTTGTCCACAAAAATGGCGATGAGCATTTAAGAATACAGGATAATGCAGTTGTTGATTTTAGAAAAAATGCAATGAAACTATATCCGAATTCTTTATTGTCCAAACAACATTATTTATTGCACACGTTAATAGAGATTTAGTTATAGTCTTTTCAAGGAGATTAGTTGGCAGGTTGGAAGAAGTGCACGGTAATTATAGTATGTCCATTGAAGAAATATGAATCTTCCGACTGTTAGGAACCAACCATGAGCTCGAGGTTTAATAGCTCTGCAGTCGTCGGGCAACGATTACGCGAATGTTACGTAGCCAATTTTATTTTACACTTCTCGCGTTGATTATACTGGAACCGAGTAACTATTGTATTATCTAGAGAAACTAAAGTAATATTATAATTATAATTTAATTACTGGTAGAATCGTTTGCGTAAATAAATTCCTTTACATTTATCGAACAAGACGTATTAAATATTTTTACTCTATTATTCTGTCATAATTATAAATTTTTTTATTCGACAAATAAACGAAATAAGAGGTTAGAAAAGTGAAATATCTCTTATTCGATGAATATAAAGTACGCCCGAAAACAAATCATAGGCACAGCAATTGGTCACCTACCGGCTCCCGCTACCCTAAGTCCATTTATCATCGAAGAATTCCAGAGAAAAAAAAAGGGAATAGGTTCTCGCCCGTGTTCCACAAAAAAAAAGTTTCCCGCGTCTACTCTCATTGCAGGATTGCCGCCGATCTCGTCGGAATAATTAATCGGCACGAAGTAGCCGGCCGTTTTGTCCCCGATGGAAAGCGCTCGCGGCAACCGGGCAGAAAAAAAAACTCGCGACGGCATTTTTCCGCGTTTCCTCGTTTCCCGCCTGTCGCCCGGCAAATCGTATACGCTAGAGCGGCGCTTAATTGTGAGAATCGGGTGACTCTTGTTCCACTCGACGACGCCGCCGCCGTCATTTGCATTCCCTGTCTAGTAAACCGTGGCCGACCCTGAAGAGGCCAGCCATCTCTCGCCGCTAGTCGACAGTTTAGCGTTTAGGTATATCGCTTGTCAACACAACCGCCGTCCATATCCAACTTACTCGTCCGCGGACAGTTCTGCGTAGCAACCGGCGTGTGCTCGATCCGCTCTCCTTTCGTTCTCTCTCTGTCTCTCTGTCTCCGTTGACCTATCCGTCTCTTTGTTCCTCTCACACTCTCTCTGTCGCTCTATGTATATATGTATCTCTATCTCTTTCTATTTCTATATGTCTCCCTCTCTCTCTATTTCTCTATGTATCTCTATATCTCTCTCTATCTCTCTCTATCTCTCCCTCTATTGCTCTATGTATCTACCTCTATCTATCTCTCTATTTCTCTATCTGTCTATCTAACCATCTATCCGTCCATTTATCCGTCTCCGTCCACCCGTCCATCTGTCTCTCTCCCCGAGGAGAACTGTCGGAGAGCGTGGGCGAGGCATCCGAAGGTTCCTCGTGGATTTCACTAAACACCTTGGGATTAGATTTTCACGGGGAACGATCCGCGATCGCTGTCGCCGATCGATCACCGTGGGCGTTTATCGGCGATGATTGGTGTGTCGTGTACGAGTCTCCCAGCCAGGTCTCCCGGACCTCTGGGATCGATGGGTGGAGGATGGATTGTCTTATGCAACGGCCGAAGGACTTTCTGCGAACGCGAGTGCGTTTGTTTTCTCCGATAGTTTGGTTTACGGCCCGTAGCAGTCGCTGCAGTCTCTAAATCATTAGTACGGGGAATTGTTCATGGGCGGTACTGTACCTGTTCACGTATTCAACAATCATGATCGTAATAGGGAAATACGTTCGTGTAGTTTATACACGTGGGAGTACAGGTATTCGGGGTCGAAATCGGTAAAAAGTTCGAGGTTCTTTATTTCTTACAAATTTCTCTCTTCCTGGCTAGCTTTGGTCATCCGGTCGTAAAAATGTCAGGTTATGTCAGGTTTTCATTTGATTTATCTTATTAATCGCGAAAGATATTTAATATTTAAAAATTTATCGGCTATCGGCCAATAAAGTGTTAAGATAGTTGATTTGCAAGGAGGGCAAAACGGTGTGTGACTCAATTAGCAAGACACAGTAAGTGCGGGGATATCTGCAGTTTACTCGTGTAGATTGGTAGAAGCGTGATATATCCGTGACAGAAATTAGCTGGAAACAGAGCCAATCGTAATCCGTCTCGTTCGTAGACGAGGAAACAGCGCAGCGACGAGAAAACAGTGACTTCCTCGACAAGCTTCGCTACAACCACCGATCCACCATTGTCTCAAGCTCCAGTTTCTCCCTCGAAACCGTCCACGGATCGGCCCATTCGTGTCGCTCCGACGTTTCGTAGCCGGCCAACGGCCGTAAAAACAGCTGTTCGAGAAGACAAAGCCGCGGTAAAGACTTTCCGTTCTACGAAAAGGAACATTGTTCGGCGTAAAACCCGATATTTCGTAACCCGTTTCCCCACCGCGTCGACTATCGCCTTTGGAATTTCCGTCACGTCCCGTCTCGTGACATAACGTGGCCGAACTTGGTAGCGGAAAGAGCCATTTCGTTCGCGAACTCGCCGAAAAGTTCGTCATCGTACCCTGGACGCCATTGAAACGTGTTAAGAAACGAACTCCCGCGTTCTTGCAATTTCTCGTCGCTGTGAACGTCGCAGCAATTATTCGATTGTTGACGTTTGTATACCGGGACATTTCGTATTTCGCAATTGAATTAAAATTCTGTTCTCTTTTCGTCGATATTTATGCAAAATGTTCGAGTTCTAATCCTTTGCACTCGAAGCCATTTTAACTGTAAATTTAAAATAATTTTCTTATCTCATAGTATTCCCATTGTATGTAATAAAGTGCACTTTTATGCATACGAAATTGATCCTTGTTGCTCATATCATCAGTTTCACTATGTAATAATTTCTTAAATCTAAACTTTATTATAAAAATTATCTTGGTACGTGATAGAACAATTATAGTCGTGGCTAATCGTTATCCGGTATTCCATAATTCTAATATACCATTTCTTTATCGAGAACATTTTCGCGTTAGAATTTGGCCCAATTTCCTCCGTCAATGATATTGCAAATACCTATTTCCATCGTCTACGTAGCGAAATTTTAATGGGACCGGTATTTTTTTTTGACACGCTGGTTCGACGTAGACGTCGATCCAAATTGCGTTACTCTACCAGAAGGAGATCGAAACGCTGGTTTTCGAGAAGTACGAAGATTGATGCGATTCCTCGGCGTCGACTGTGAATCGGCACCATAGACCACCACCGGGTTTAAATTATGCAACGCCGCGATCAATATTCGCGTGACACTGGGGCCGGTGTGTCTCGTTGCGGGACTCTCGTGATCGTTGAAAATTCAATTCTGTCTGAAGTCCCTTCATTCCTCACGATTTCAATCGATCGTTCCATGCAAATTTCTTGTAGTTCACGCTGGAATCGTTTCAACGCCTAGATTAACTCTCTCGCTGCTTCGGAAGCTTCCTCCAAGAACTTTATATCGCGAGTTCAAATGGTTCGAAAGATGGCTGATATTATTTTCTTCATTTTATGGAAAAAATTATAATGAACAATGAAACCATTAGCACTCGAGTGGCGACTCTGCGGCGCCATTCAAATTGTTGCAACACCTTCCAAAATTATTTATTATTTATCACCAAAGCTTAGATTGAAATATTTGTCGATCGTGTAATTGTTATATGAGTCACGTGACTCGATTTCATGTGCATAGAATGAATTTTGTTATATAAAATAGAAATACTAGAAGCCAGAAAAATTATTTTAGATTTGCAGTTGAAATGTCTTCGAGTGCAAAGGGTTAATACAAGTTTTCTTTCGTATTAATTGATTTAATTAGTCTTATTCTTCATCGAACTGGTCTATTTTTAAGTCGCCTGCCGCACGTCTATCTGTCTCGTGTCCCCCTAAATTGAATCTAATTGAAAACGTTTCGAAATTCTTATAGGCATTGAAAGGATTCTCATGGTCAATTAGTTGGCCACGGGCAGGCCTTACGAATCCGGGCGTGTTCTCTTTGTAGTCTTTCAATTCTGTGCTCGATACTCAATAAGAACGTTCTACTCTCTAAACGTTGATCTCCGCAATTCGTTCCCATGTGCGAAAAGTTCTTCTGCTCGAAAATGCGAACTAGCGTCAACCTTTTACTGGATATAAAATGTCGAACGTTCGATTGAATCATCCGTAATGGTGTTATTGACGTCAATTAATTACCAATCAACTGTATTTAAGAAAATCTCGATAGCATTCCTTTTAAATAATTATTTCAAAAGAATTTGCTACATCGCATTTGTCCGTTGTGGATCACAGGATAAGAATTAATTGTTAGGAGTAGCCTGCGGATCTTATTTTTTTAAAGCAATTAAAGGAAGAAAGAAATTTCTACTAGGCTTGTATATCCTTCAATTGAAATTGGATAAATGTGCAAGTTGGTTATGTTACTGTTAAATAGGCCTATTTTTCCGTACACCAATAAATTTACATTTATTACATTATCTGAATTATGAATGCGATCGTTGTAAAACTTTTGGACAACTTTTTCAAAAATTCTTAACAGTTGAACTCCGATTTTAACTACGTATTAGAAAACAGCCGTTAGATGAACTATGATCCCTTTCTTTCTGCCCTTAGGTGTGTATCAAATTCCTCGAGATCTCGGACAACTGGAGCGGCGTGATACGCTTCGGTTTTACGAGCAACGACCCGATCAACCTCAGGAACGGTCTGCCAAGGTACGCCTGTCCGGACCTGACGAACAAACCCGGCTACTGGGCGAAGGCCCTGGCCGAGAGACTAGCCGAAAGGGACACGGTTCTGTTCTATTACGTGACGTCGGCCGGCGACGTGCACTTCGGCGTGAATGGCGAGGAAAAAGGATTATTCTTCAGCGGCGTGGAGACCCGCGGCCCGCTATGGGCTATCATCGACGTGTACGGTAACAGCACCGCCATCGAGTTCGTCGATCCGAACAGACAGCATTTCAACAATATCAGAAGAGGCGCCGAGCATAGCAACGAGGACAATACGCAGCACAACAGGCAGTCGGTCATGGAGTCGGTTGTCCCGACCATGCATAACTTGTCGATCCACGACGTGGACGTCGAGCTGCCCGCGCTCAGGTTTCAGCCTCCCGGTGTCATCTTCAGGCCCTTACCCTTCCACCCGTAAGTAGCCAGTCCCTTTTGTCTTTCCAACGGTTTATCGATTAAACGGACTTGACAACCGCTTTCAAACTCTGCGCCATCGTCGTATAATTAATCCAATCATCGTGCACCAAGTACAGCAGAGCGCCATTAGAGACGTTCAGAAGAGGTTAATGTTTCTGTTCGAGAAAAGTTAACGTTTGCTGGTCGACGGACGCCGGTGTCCTTCGTGCGTCCGACTAATTCTATCCGGCACCTCCTAGATCGAATGCTAATCAGCTTTTCTCACGCGAGTCCATTACAAATGATTATCGTGTCCAGTTTAATTGGCCGTCCGTTTCCGCGTGCAAGGTCTTTGATCCGTCGTATTCGAAAGCGACCATCCCCTTCATCCTCTTCCGATCATATTGCGCGTAACTCCGCATTTCCCTGTCCAGTCTGTGCACAGAACCGCCATCAGCGTTCCCGCTATGTTCCGCAGTTAAGCAATCCGCTAATCGCTTCCTTGTTTCCGTTTCTCTGCAGGACTCGGGGCAGGAACATCTACTTCAGAAACCAGCAGTGCGTGGCTGCGCGCAGTGACACGGAGTTCTGTCACGGTTACGTGTTCACGAGCAGACCGTTGATGCTGGGCGAAAGGTTGGTCGTGCAGATCTTGTCGACGGAGCCGATGTATGTGGGTGCACTCGCTCTGGGCCTGACTTCCTGCGACCCCGCGAGATTAACCGCCGAAGACCTGCCGGAAGACAGCGACCTCCTGTTAGATCGACCGGAGTACTGGGTGGTGTCGAAGGATGTGGCCTCGAGCCCGCAGCCCGAGGATGAGATAGCGTTCACGGTGACCCATTTCGGCGAGGTGCAGATGAGCAAGAACGACGGGCCGCCGAACGTGGTGATGCACGTGGATCAGAGCCTGCAGCTCTGGGCGTTCGTGGACGTGTACGGTAGCACCCAGATGGTCAGGATGCTGGCCAGCAAGCCGACATCGCCGCCAAGGCCGCGGCAGGCCAACCCCTCCCCGGCGCCCATCGCCCAACCGCAGCCGCAGCCGCAACAACAAACGCAGCAGCAGCAACAACAACAGCAACAACAACACTCGAACTTCAACAATGCTGCCACAGAGCTCTCCAGATTCTCCGAGGTGGTCCAATTTAAGCCTGCCGTGGGCGGCGGCACTGTACTCGTGGTGAACTTGCCGCCTCAAACCTTCCCTACGCCAACTTCGAACCCACCTTCGCTTCAGACCCTATACGCCTCGACCAGGTTCGACCCGTTTCGATCGGATGGAGTCGCGCCATCGGCGCATCCAGGATCTTCCAGACAATCTTCGCCGCCGTTGACGGGTACCATGGCTAGCACAGGATCCTCGACGTACGTCGAGCCAGTCAACTACCAAAGCCTGGACGGCACGCTCACCTCGCAAGCCTCTTCGCATCTACAGCAGTGGAGCGAAGGTTTGCAACCTACCCCCGGACAACCCAGCGAGTGCTCGATCTGCTACGAAAGAAGCATCGACAGCGTGCTGTACATGTGCGGTCACATGTGCATGTGTCATCCGTGCGCCATCCAGCAATGGTGCGGCAAAGGCGGCGGCCACTGTCCTCTCTGTAGGGCGCCGATCAAAGACGTGATACGCATCTACAGATCCTGAACACAGGCGCAGGCTCCACGCGGAAGGAACAGTTCCAAGGGCTGAATATGTCTCCCGATTTGTTGACTCCTTTGCAATTAGGCAAACGCTTCAGCCGCAATCATCCCGGCGTGGGCGCCGCCGCCTCCGTCACCGCTATAGCGCACCGGTTGCTTCTTGGTTCTCGGTGTTTTCGTTTCCGAGAGGGAAACTCTACTCAGGACGTGTAGCAGAATATCTTCCACGATGCGGTCAACTATATTTCTTTACTGCCGATCTTTCTTCCTCCTCCCCGGTCAGAGGACTTCCGGCGGCGGGCAGCTTCTCTCAATCATCGAATCGCTCCGATACGACGACCACGCCGGTCAACGACTGTTTCTCCAAGATTCTTGGCGGTGATTGAGCACGACGCTGAACGCCCGAGTGCTGGAACACTCTCGTCAATTACGATGTCAATAGGACGTGGAAATCGACTGCCCAGAACCCCCGTTCGGCAGACCTCTGGACGAGAACGCGAGCTTTTCTGCTGAGCCGAAACAGGTCGTCGATGATTCGTTGTACTCGGTCGAGACATTCGTGAAGATACACAAAAAAACACTCGCGTATACGCACGGACAGACAGAGGACAGATAAACAGACGGATATATGAATACAGTCCAGTGACAATTTTGATTTGAGAGTGACTACTAAGATAGTAGCGAGCTTTTCAAAACCAGGAGAGAGACTAAAGAAAGAATCGAGTGTCTGAGCGGGAGAGAAAGCGACAGGTGTGAATGCGACAAAGAGAAGAGAGTAACATTGATCTTAGATATTTTCACAATCGATATATGATTATACATTATTGCTACCATGTCGCCAACTTACCTAGTACCGTTACTATTATTACCATTTACTACTGCTACTATTCTCAGCCTTTAGTTATACGATTATTTTTATTATTTTTATTGATATTATTATTAATTATTATTATTATTATTATTACTATTATTATTATTATTATTATTATTGTACACGAATAGTGGTCATTATATTATTATTCTTCTAGAGGGTAGACGTTGCTAGGGCGAGTACGATTCGCTATCGTTGTATTTTTTGCTCTGGACTGTCGTCCTCGACATGGATAGAGAGAGACATATTTGGTCGAGTTCGATCGTCAGCGTGGCTCCTTTATTATTTAATGCGAAACGTGTGATTAAGTAGCCCCCACGCCTCACTCCGAAATCATTGTGAGACGCCCAGGGCGTCGTATATAGATTAGGCTCTTTCGGTTTCCCACTGTCTTTGGAGTTTTATATCGATTTTGGCGCAGACGAGATATCGCAGCCGAGAATAAAATTCGAACGCGCGATTGCTCGCACAAGGTCATCATATTTATTTGCCTAGATCAAATGTACAGTCTTATTTTTTATATTCAAATTGTGTAAAATAGACAGTAGAAACGGGGGGAGAAGGAAAAAAGAACGAAAGTTAGCAAAGGGAAACGTTTAGAAAATTATTTATTGTTTAGGAGGAGCGCGAACGAGAATCCACGAGAAAAGCGACAATAATTGTTTCTTGGTCAGTCACCGTGACGGGTCGTAACTTCGATTCGTAATGAGAATCTCATCGCGTGTCTCGTCTGCGATCAGAGTCCGTCTTTTCACTTTCGAGTTGCTCTCACGGTCGGAGCGACCGTGTGCCGTACTTATATACGCGTGTCCTTCTCGTTTGTTACTTTCGACAATAACGCTTGGATATAAATAAAATGTAAGCCGTTCGGCGAAAGCGCGGAGCCGACTCGTAGCCATGTATCGAGATAATGACTACAATAATCGTACGTATTACCAAAGAAAAGCGCGACATTCTTCTCCCGCTCTGCGTACGGTCCCAACTGAACCGCGACGCACATTTTTCCACGCAAGCCAGCCTTAAAGGACGATGGTTTTTGATACGTTTAGACTTAGCGTTACCGTTTCTACCGAGCAGAGTGAATCGTGGCTTGTCCAGAATCAATCGCAACACGTTCGCGTTACGCAATTTACACACAACGTTCACACGAGCCGTAATTCGCCTAAGCTTCCTCTTTGGAATTGGAATATTCGTAGACGCCATCGCGTGGTGCGATTCGCGGTGAGACGCTACTGTAGATGCAGACTCCAAGTTGGATTCCTAACTGTATTAACCGTAAGAGTACAAGGCAAAGTTACTATGTTAGCTTGCGTAGCTTTTTAAGGGACAGCGACAAAGTTTAGAGGCTTTTATCAGTGTTAACGACTAAGATGAAATTATTTGAGGAGCTCTTAAACCGAACGCTTTCGATCCCCTTCTTGCTTCAAAATTCAATACACGCTGGAAACACGGCTTTCCATTACGGAAGGATGAGAATTCACTGCCACTCTGCCCCGGGAAAGGGTGCGAAGCCGCTCGGCAAGGGGTTCCTCATTTGTTATGGACTAAAAACGATTTATAGAACCTGCTAGCGTCTCACGCGACCGTTCCGCGGATGGTTCGAATCTCGAATGCGTGGAATCTGATTTTGCGATCCATCTGGACGAGTCGTCCACTGCCCTATTGTAACGTGAACAATCGAGACACGTCGGGCCGTGGAACGACCGACGGCGAGCTCGTTTCACGGCCCGTCGATCCACGAGGATCCTCTCTATTGTAAGATCAACTTTATTTTCGTACAACAGCGAGGCAAGAGCGTGCCAACGGCGGCGACGCGTTCTTCTCCCCTTCACCGGCCCTCGAACGCGTTCCAGGACTGTAGAAGTGTCCTGGTCGACGAGAGAGACCAACGTTCTCGAGGCCGTGCCTTATAAACATTTAGAAACCGACGCGTCGTCCTCGTCCCATCGCGCGGACGTTGCTCGCCGAGAGCTTTCTCATCGATCGACGGGGAGATCGCCCTGGGCCGATCATGTTCGTCTCCCTTCCGTCGAGCCTTGCCAGAAGCGTTCGTTCGTTATCCTTGCGAGAACGGGACACGGAGCAACCGATAGTTCGGGTAGATCGCCACAGCGAGATAGATCCTAGATCGACCGTCATTCTCAACTTGTCCGCTTCCTCCACGAGCTTCGGAGACAACTGTTTCGGCGCCTGATCCTTTGCAGTCTGTCGCCAAGTTCGACGATAATTCGCGGTCGCTTACTTTTTCTACCTTGAATCGAAAGTCAGCCTCGTAGAGCCCAGCGAATCAAAGTTAAAGCGCTGCTTCACCCGGGACTGCAAAGGGTTGATGAAATTAATCTTTTTGCGAGTGCAGCCACGCATCATTTGTGTTTGAGAGTAAACGTTGCTAGCGCGACATAGTCATTAAGTCTGGCGGCCCCGGACGATATCGTGTAAAAACTATAAATATGTTTGTATTTACGATAATAGTGAAACTTGATAGTATTAATTCTGTGAATTTTGTAAATCCCCGATCATCGGATCTAGGTGATTCCGTCGGAACCTGTCGAGTTACAAGCTTGTATAAAATATAAAACGGACTTTTTAAACTGAGAAACACGGACTCATTTCACTAAAGCACGCTATATCGATTCGCCCAATCACAAATGATTATTACCTCGCGGCTAACGACTGGCCGCCGATCTTCGAAACTTGCAAACGGATTCTCGACCGTTTTGTTGAGACGATGGAAAAGCTTTCTACGGTATTCGGTGGATCCTGTCGAGACGGCGTCTTACCCTAATTACAGTTGCCCGTTTCCGGCACTATGATTCCAGTTTCACATCCGGCGAGAGAAAAGAGCCAGTCGGATTAAGGAAATGCTTGCGCGATATTCACTGGAAAAAGGAAACGAGAGACAGCGAGAAAGATTGAATGAAAGAGAGGGAGAGAGAGAGAGTGTGTATAATAGTGTCGAGAAATTGGGACCTGTTCCTATCGGTTCCCGAGAACGCGAAAACGAAGTGACAGAGAAAGGAGGAGAGCGAGAGAGAGAGAAAAAAAGAAGGCAGATACCTTCTCGAACAATGGATGCGCAATAAAGCAGTAGTAAAATCTCTAGTCCAGCGAGTGGCAGCTTGAACTCGCCTGCCAATCCAAAAAAGAAATGATGAGATAAGGAAGGATGATGATTTATAAAAAAGATAGAAAGATGGTGGTCTTTTAAAGAAAAACAGTAGAGCGTGAGAGGGAGAGAGAGAAAGAGTGAGAGAGTGCGATAGAGAGAAAGCTAGAAAGAGAGATGAAGAATTTTATAAAAATACAAAATTTTAATGAAAAGAAAGCTAACTTGCAAATTATCGCGTGTGCTGAGCAATCATCACCACGAGGCACGCGTCATTGAGAATCGTTTATTAGACGAACGCTATTAACGATAGGAATGTATTGTAATCGCGTGTTCGGCATCGATGAGAGGTGTCAAGCAAAATTCTGGCCACACCCCCAGTTAAAGACAAAAAGACAAGGTTCGAACACAGATGGAACCATAGAAATGATTTTTCTACGAAGGGGATGAACGTAGCTGGGAATAAACGTTAGGACTTTAAAGACGATCCTGACGTGCAGACGCTCTCGTTGATGTCAACCGAGGTCATTGTCGTCTCCGTGTCAGCATCATCAACCGTGTATCGATGTGTACCGATCAAATCGGTCCTTCCGACGCTAGGTCCAAAGTTCGGGGGGTCGGAGAAGAACGATCTAATCGACCCCAGAACTCCCAGCACCGGAAGCACCGGAATTGTTGCTTTTGTCAGTAATCGCTGTTCCATTTCCACAGTCCCTTCACCGTGATTCTTTGTATCCCGACACGAAGTTCAGATCAAGGAATACATATTTGGCAGTACCCGAGAGATTCGGAGATCTCCTGCGATCGATTGTCACGCAAGGATAGCCCATCTCCTGGGTCATGGTTGTTGTCAAGCGTAATTTTTCTTTTACTTTTCGGTGGTTTCGTGCCGGTGTTTTTGTTTCCTTTTTCTTTGTATTTCCATCGCTCGGGCGCGGTACGCACAAACCAGATCGGGAACAATCTACTGCACTTCCGAACACAAGAATCTCTCTACTGGTGTTGCATGTACGCGCGCTCGCGTCTCCATATCAAACCGTGTGTGCTGTCCGTTAACGTCACAGTATAAACGATGCATAACGTGATCCCTGTCCTCTCCCCGAGATGTGAAAGAAGTCTATGTGCGATAAGAGTTCTCTCCGTGAACCTAACTGTAAAGATGCCGATACAAATTTATACATATGTAATATAATTCATGCGGCCGTGTGCTGTTCTACAATAAAAAGCCTGTAATATCTATATACATCGACCTGAGTACAAATGTTTATTTATCAATCCCCTCGAGATCGAACAGATTCGTAGTATTAGAATTAGTTTGTCGTTAAAGAGCATTCTTTCATTTCTTATTTTTCTACTTTAAGTTTAAAGAAGGTAAAATATACACGTTTTCTTCCCAAGAATAATAAGATAGCATCTAATTTCTTATTTTCTGATCAATGCATTTTCTACATTTTTTACCGCAGAACTCGAAGTTCTGAGGTAACAAAAACAAAATAACATTATGTACAAAATGATGAAAATATAAATAATCTGTATTTTAAGAAAAATAATTAAAACTTGGTATTAGAATAAAAATTAAAAAAACAGTAATTTGATTATACAGGATAGTTTAAGCATTTCAAATAAATATTTTCCAATGATAGAAAACCATTTAACATTTTATGAATTCAATTTGTATATGGCTAAAGTAACAATATGAATTTTATATCGTTTGGTTTTCGAATATTTTTAATATTATATGCAAATGGTTTTCTCGTTCGTCGAGGGTAGTCACCCCTGTTCCAAGGGCATTTTTGCAAGGTGTACCATTGGACGAGGTGGCCGAGAGGTTAAGGCGTTGGACTGCTAATCCAATGTGCTCTGCACGCGTGGGTTCGAATCCCATCCTCGTCGACTATTTTTTACAGTCTTATAGATCATCAAATTTAATTTATTATTATCAATTCTCCTATATGACGCGTCAAGTTATATCATTCCAAAATACAATCACGGTATAAACAATAAATGAGGATCACCAGTAACCAGCGCTACAATTATAAAATAAAAAATTAAAGCCTACGAATGTGAATATTTGAATATTGTAATAAAGTAATATACAGTTTAAAATATTACATCATTTAATGTCTCATTGATGATCATTGGCTAATTAATAATTGTTACTACTAATACTAAATTCGAAGTGGAATTGTTAAAAGTTAAAAGTGTTGATGAGCGTGTAACGGAAATTAATGTTAGATTCATTGAAAAGTGCAATCGCATGCAATATTACGAGGAACATATAAATGAAAAGATTAATGCGATCATATTTACTTAGATATATATAAAGATAAAATATATGTTGAAAACTGTTAAATTGAATTGTTTTATTTCAAAACATTATTCTAAAATATAATATATTGTATAAATTATTTGCTATCCAGTCATTATAAAAATATTGTTTAACAAGCGTAGACAATACGATACTATATTACATTGGTCTAAAATACAACTTATTGTATATATTATTTTCCGATACTTAATCAAGACCTCAAATGCGCGATAAAAATATACTGGGTTAATTGTACATTAGCAAAGGCACCATTTTCATTGCAGAGGTATTAGTTGATCGTGATTACTGGCAGTGTATAAATTAAATTGCCTAGTTCGCGTAAAATTAAATGTATTTTAATTACGTGTAAATTGTTTTTGGTTTCAGCTTAGCGGACACGCGATACTTTCTTACTCTTGTCATTCTCGCTTGGCGGAGGTGGTCCTTTAGCGGCTTGATGCCGATTATATACGCTGAAAATAGTGCGTATACCGTAATGCAAAATGCTTTCCACATCTCAGAGAATAATTTGCAACACTTACTATTTATAAGTTTCGGATCGAATGTAGTCCATGACGTGAGATATACCCACTTGAAGTTGATCACCAATTGGTGTCACCCATGGATTAAACTCCATTCTGAATACTGCTTTGTTACTCACTAAATCGAGATTACCTATAAAACAGTTTCTAATAAAGTATAAAAATGTAAATTGAATACAATTTTTAATGCATTAAGATTATACCTATTTCTGGAGGCAACACTGTCAATCGATTTCCTTGAATATGTAATTCTCTCAATCGTGTTAATTCTCCAATTTCCTTCGGTAATTCTATTAAATCATTCTCCCTTAATACAAGCTAGAATAAAAATGTAAATATCTTTAAGTAATTGAAATAAAATTTATTGTTTGTAGCAATAATTATGCATACTATTTGTAAATTTTTTAATCCTCCAATCTCTGGTGGTAGATACTCAAAGTCATTGTCTGCCAAGTAGAGTGCTCTTAATGTTTCTATAAACGAAGGTGATTTCAATTTCACTCTTATTGAAAGATAATTTGTAGAGTAAAACTTTCTTATACTCACCCATCATGAAAAAATTCCCTGGTAAATTCTTGTCACTCAGGTTATTGTATGTTAAGTCCAGCACCTCCAATACTGGGAATGCACCAAATCCTCTTGGCAGCACATCCAATCTATTCATTCTACAAAAGTAATAACATAGTTTTCTTAGAATCTTTAAATATATTCATGCAATGATTTGATTAATATATTGAAACTCACCCAACATTGAGGATTCTCAGCTTTGGCATCTGCGATAAAGAGATAGGAAGCTCCGTAATATGATTATTAAAAAGATTTAGAATTTCTAAATTGACCAAATTGGCAAGGCCGGGTGGTACAGCTACAATATAAAAAATGATATAATAACAACAAACATTACTAAATCTTTACAACTAGTAGCAATAAAATAAGATAATTACCTTGAATCTTATTGTGACTTAAAGTCAATCTAGTTATATTGATCATATTAACTGAAACAAAATAGACATACTTAAGTACCTTTAAAATATAGAAACTATATTATATAGACCAACAAATAATGTCAATCTCGTTTAGAGTATTATTTGTCGTCTAAATTCATATTCATGACGATAATGAGATTATCATTAACGTATAACAATATATTATTTTTTTTAAATTCAAATGGTAATTAATCTTTAAAACAAATGCGTGCGCATGCGTCGACACGCCCACCTTGTGGGCAGCCGACAAATGGCCTCCTTAGATTTCCATCCGCTCCAAAAACCAGTCAAGACAAGTTGCCTAATTTGGCGATTCGAACGGGTAGCATGAGGATATGGTGGACTCACGTAATCCGGACATCTCTTCGAACGATGAGATACCCTTGTCAGCAAGATCCAACTCGGGATTTTGGATCTCGCGGGCTTCGTCGAGCACTTTCTTCGTCTTCGACATCTTCCCAGCTGGAATACACGAGACTGGTGCTTGATTCATTGCGCGCGCAATTGTACCAACACGTCAGTGAGCTTTAAATAAAGATGCGCGCACCTCCGGCAACTATGTTCGCTTGCCGCTACCGCACTTCTTTCATATTATTCATATTGTACATATTGTACAATCCGTGTCGGCAGGGACTTGCGATCTATAGATCTCTCACGCAATGGAAGTTTCTGTCCAGAGCAAGAGGCTATAACTCTACACATATATGTGTGTATAGTCGAATTACTGGCCACGGTATTAACTGCCACCTATGACAATCACAAAATTGTCCAAACTAAAATTCAATATGGCAGCCTATCCGCATCCAATAGAAGTGTGTCTGATACCATTTTGAATTTGTAGTCCTGAGCGAGTTGTGCAAGGGAGTGAAGTATATTTAAGTGTGGCTGAGTAGCCTAATACGACAATTCTTATTACCGAGTTAACTTTGTAGGTTACCGCAATACACAACAGTTTGAATGCATCCTGATTTATGTGGGATGTTTGAAAAAACTCTATTGTAAATCTCCAATTTTTTAAATGAGGAGGTAATTTCTCATTTGGACTTTGTGAAACGAATATGCAATAATTTCTCCTTTGCAGTACTCCAAAACTTAATAGCTTCTTTTTACTGTGAACACTGGTCTTGAACAGAGGTCCCAGATGTATGACAATTCTTGGAATTTCTATTCGAGGCCAGCAGTGTCCAACGATAGCAGTTAGAGCTTATTTTAATAGAATATAAGATTTGTTGAGCGTGACAACAAATCCTTAGAAACATTTTTAATAAAGTACCAGAATTGAAATGTGTACCGACTTAAGTGCTTAAAATTTAAACTTTGAACAATTTAAATTTAGCGATAGTAACGCCTCTTCTGGCAAAATGTCGAAGTTCAGTTAAGGGGTCTATGCAGCGCCACATCATGCAGTGGCAGAACCCACAAATTGATAGACAAATTACCGACAGCGACTAATTATTAACAATGTTAAATTGCGCTACTACGCATTTTTCATCGTGGACGTACCCGGTCGGTAAATCTGTCAACCAGCAGTAGCGGCGTGCACCGTTTTCACCACAAAGAAATAACCATTACTTCCCCCCTCTTCTATTCCCTGATCACGTCACTGTCTACATCCTACGTCATTGGCGCTCCTACGCGGCCATATTTTCCTTACGTCTGACCACCACCTCTGTATGAATCCGTTCCCGTTCGCGACCCCGTTTATTTCGCGCCGAAGAGGCGCAACTGGGCATAAGGCACAAGTGGCGCAACTGCACTGTGACCTGTGACTGTGAGACACGGTGGCGGCTGGTTCGAGGATATACAGCATCGTTCGATAGAATACAATTTTCGTCAAAATTCGTTCAAAATTCCGTAATCTCGTTGATTCATTCACCCGTGACTTCCCTATATCTCAGATAATTGGATCGCGGACAGTTCTATCTTTTATCGTCGTTCCAGTCGACAGTGTGTTCTCGTAGAACAGTGACAGAAGATCACGGTGTATCTCAACGATGGCAGCCCTAAAACGAATAGCCATCCTGTCGAAAACACTGAACACATTGACGGTCAGCACACGAACTAGTAACTTCCAAGCAAGGACGAAAAGTTATGTTGCTTCCGTGAGGGAACCTTCGATGATAATAACCGGCAAACAACCTTGTTGGCTCAAGACCGCCGATGAAGCTATCGAACAAGCAGAACTAGATTCAGGTAATTGATTAATCTGTTTGCGATACACAGTTCGCCAACACTTCTTTTCAAATGTTATTTTTCACTCATACAATATACCGTATGTCTACCCAATTTAACGTAACACATTTGGATATCACTATTCTGAAATGAATTAACCTTGAACCGCTGTATAAGAATAAATACAGATGTTAGTGGTCTACGTATTTTTACGGAGTACGACGTCCGAGATTTTGTAGAATTTATAATGCTGATGATATTGTTTATGTAAAATAATTTAAACTGTTTTCTTCGTGGGAGTTTATATTTGCATTTTTGTTGAATGCTTGCGTTTGTTGCCACAATTTTCAATATTGTAGTCTTACAAAAACACTGTTATCTTTGTTAATGAATTTTACACCACCGATAAGAAAATATATTGATCTATTCAAATCAAGAAGATAGCATTTATTATGTAATAGATTTTGTACTCAATACGCGCAATGAATAGATAGATGAATACCGATTACCGACGATTGACTTAATGAAAGGCGGGTCTAAGCACGAATATCGCTACGGAAACTCTAAAATACTTGTCTATATCGATATACGTCGATTTTGTTAACGTTAAGATCACTCTTACACGGCTATTCGCGTATGCCATACGCGTTCAACAAATCTTGCGTATAGCGATTTGTGTAACGTATTTGAAGGTAAATTCCAACCGCACATGTAATTCAATGAGCTCATGCGATACGAAATCTCAGTTAACAGTTTGTCGGCTCATCGCTGGTGATTTTCTTGCAATGTAGGTTCAACTACACGACACAAATCTTTATGCGAAAGAATGGTCCGACACCTACTGCATATGCGAATCATCGTGTGTAAAAAAATTTTACAAATCGTGTAACAGTTCGATTGGTTTTTTAAACATATATTGTTTAATTTCACCAATAAAATTTCTCTCAAGTAACTAAAGAATTGTAGTGTACATACACGTACACGTAATTTTTTGTGTGCCACATGGTATGTTAGTGAATCACATACCCGCAAAAGACTATTGTGCATAAATATTATTTTTTCGGTGACGCCATGCTAAACAAAAAATTATTACATTACAATTGTTCATTGTTCTAAATTATAAAAATAAGGCAACTTGATATTCAAGAATTGATTATAAATAGAACAACGACAAAGAATGTTCCACGATATCTAGTACAATATACATTGCCGCTTTCATCTACAATTTATGTATTTAATTTATGATGAATCGTATGGTAGTATTATCATCGTATGCTTCAACGCATACATATTTCCAACACATGACGTGTTCGTACCTATTATAGCGGATTCATATGGACGAGCGATTATTATTGGTTTTGAGTCTCTGCGATTAAATATAAACTATTTACAGATTATGTTTCTCAACAATTGATCACAGAGAATACGTAGTTCATTTTGTGTGCAGGTTGATTTAGATCAAAATCCTATTTATTATAATTTCAGATCCCGCTAAAAATAATTTGAACTTTTCTTTTTTTCATCATTTTCTTTCCTTGAAATTCTTAGAAATGTATCGTATACTCGATCTTTGAGTCTTAAAAGTTGACAAAGTTCTGGTATTCGAATTCTTATACGTGTTGGACTGTTATCGTATACATGGAATGATCCTGAATAAGCATGACGGTAAACAAGATGATTTTCAAATTCTGTTGTTTTCGTACTTTAGGCAAGTAAAACAAGATTGTAAAAATTCACAAGAAAGAACACGATCTGAAGAAATGTGAACACATTTCTCAAAAAATACTCGTCCTTGAAAAACAAACATTATCGCTGGCGGAAGTGGAAATGCAAATGTAATTTTAATTGTAAATATTTAATATAAATACATGTTGTTTCTTTGCGAATTTTTACAATTATTTGTTTTACTTTTCTAAAGTACGAACACGTATCAAAGTTTAAAAGAATAAGGCAAAATTTTGTTTGAAAAATCATAAAAAAAACCACCATGTTTATGTTGTCATAATTTTTTTCTATATATACGAAAACAGTCCGACTCAAGTAAGCATTTGGATACACGAACTTTGCCAACATTCGGGATTTATACCCTTAGTTATTCTTAATTCAAGCGAGTTATTTGTTAAATAGATCAAGAGCGTTCATCTTTCGCTACCCTGCCAAGGCGAAAGTGATCGAAGTCAAGGTTCAAATGCCAGCAGTCGAATACGGAACGAGGATTTATTTTAATACCGAACGCCTTGAAAATGTAATTTGTTACAAACATCGTCACGGAAATTATACATCGACAGATTATAATTCTATTATAAACCTAGAAGATAAAAAGCGTTTAATTATTGTTGTGGTTATTATTAATATTACTAGAACATATTGAGATAATCAGAGACGACTCACGATTTTGATAGATAAATTGAATGTTATCTGGTTTAGCTGTGCAAATAGTATAACATACAGGGTACAAAGTATTAAATCCGTTATCTAATGGTCGCGAATGTGCGCGTAAACATTTCCTGAAATATCATTTTCACTATATGCATGAACTTAATATATTTGTTAATGATTCGTGGCAATTGTAACGTTAAATGAGAAGTTTTTAGATGATTCAATAGATAAATTTTCCATTACAGATCAAGTGGTATTTGTTCAGGGTGCAGCGGCAACACCTTCCGAACTTTTAAGGGCGATGACTGACTATGGCGTACGATGTGACGTGAGAAATGTACGATTATATCATATGCATCTCGAAGGCCCGGCGCCATTTGCCAAGCCAGAAAATGCAAGTACGTCGTTATCATAAGTTTCCGCTCATCCTCCAAAGCGATAAGTCTAAATTGCCATCTCGACGGAGATTATAAGCTGCACGCAGTATTTATACGATTCACAATGTTTGGTACCAAACGGATTAACAAATTCAAATGCGAAACTTTTTATATACACTGTGTATGTAAATTGAGTCGTGTAGTTCATTCATGGCAAAAAATGATTTAATTATATGCTGATAACCTTACGTATTATGACACTTTGTATACAGAACATTTCAGGTCGATAAGCTTGTTTATCGGTGGCAACGTGAGGCCAGCCGTTCAAGCGGGAACTGCTGACTGCGTGCCCATCTTCTTGCACGAGATTCCGCGATTATTTAAAGAAAACTACATCAAACCGGACATAGCACTGATTCACGTTAGTCCTCCAGACGATAAAGGGTACTGCTCTTTAGGTACAAGCGTTGACTGCGTCAGATCCGCTGTGAGCCACAGCAAATATATCGTAGGTAAATTTTCGAATCTTTCTAATTCCGTTACCCCTGCTACTCCATATACAATAAATATTAATCTTCATTATACTCGTTGTTTTTTAGCATTAGTAAACAAACATATGCCGAGGACGTTCGGCGACGCCATCATTCATGTTAGTCACTTGGATTTCGCCGTGGAGCATCACAAACCACTTCCGGTACATCCTGTAAAAGCACCGAGCAAAGAAGAACAGCAAATTGGTAGAAACATTGCTGAAAATTTGGTGGTGGACGGAGCTACCTTACAGATGGGGATTGGCAGCATACCGGACGCGGTATTGTCAGAACTGAAGAACCATAAGGACCTTGGAATTCACAGCGAGATGTTTAGCGATGGCGTGGTTGAGCTTGTAAATAAAGGTTGCATCACGAATAACAAGAAAACAATGCACAAGGGACGAATCGTCGGTTCATTTTGCGTTGGTTCGGAAAAATTGTACGACTTTATGCACAACAATCCATTTATCGGTGGGTCCGTTTTTAAAAGCTTTTTTTCAATGCAAAATCTGTTCAGACTAAAACGTACAACTATGATTGTTATAGAGATGTTGGTAGTGGATTACGTGAACGATCCTAAAATCGTGGCAAAACAGCCAAATATGACAGCTATCAACTCCTGTATCGAAGTCGACCTAACAGGTCAGATTTGCTCTGACAGTATCGGACCAAGAATGTATTCTGGATTTGGAGGACAACTGGATTTCATCACGGGGGCAGCGATCAGCGATGATCGTCTTGGAAAACCTATTATTGCGTTACAATCCATTACTGGCAAAGGCGAGAGCAAAATTGCACCTGTCCTAAAACTTGGTACTTGAATCCTCAAAACGTTTCTTTGCCTTTACCTTTATATTGAGAAGTTTTTATTGCTACAAATCTATAAACGCGTAAGTTTATTATTTTCGAAATATTAACCTTTCATTTATGGTTTCAAGGTGCTGGTGTCGTTACAAACAGAGCAGTCGCTCGATATGTTGTCACAGAACACGGAATAGCTAGCTTATTTGGTAAAAGTCTTCAACAACGAGCATATGAATTAATTCAAATTGCCCATCCCGATCACAGAGAGGCTCTCGAAAAAGCAGCATTCGAAAGATTAAAAGTGATGCCGGCTCCATAAGCGTATCAACGATAAGCACATCATCAAAAGACTCTTCTAATAGCATTTCGCGATATTTGTCGTTTTCCGCACGCATAATTATTTATTCGTGCTGAAAACCTCATACATTTTTAAGTTTATGCGCCTTCTTGCCTGGAATAAGAATAATGTAGAACTACATTGACAAACAAAATATTGGAGAATAATTTTTAATTTATATAAATAACTACATCCTCAGTAAATCCGAGAAGGCCTCTTATTTGTCGCCATAAGCAAGGAAACGTTGTTCCCTGAGAAAATATGATAAAGCTTTTATTTTCAACGAGTATTTTACGATAATTAAACAGAAAACCATTGGTACAATGACGACAAATACTTTTTATATGGAATTTTAAAAAAGTTCCTTTGTATAATGCAATCACTGTAATAAACTAGCAGATGCAGCGCATTTGAAGGAATAAATTCAAGATGGAATATATACAAGTGTAATTATTTCGCTATCAACACTGTTTCATCAACACTGTGTTTTTTTATCACCTTTTATATGTATAGTACGGGGTGTTAGAAAATATAAGTATAACAAATACATCAAAAGGAAAGAATTGAAAAATCGAAAACCGGCAAATGCGACGTTCAAATAGTTATCGTGGAGATGGCAACAAATCCAATACAGATCTGGTGTGAAGTGACATTAAAATCAATGAAATTGTTTAGATTATGTTCTTTCCAAATTTTTATGTAATTCCAGTATATATTCCACCGATTGGACGAAGTTAACTCGAATTTCAGGTGTCTGGACGTTTTCTGACATCTTTTTTTCATTCTACATTCTACATAAAGATGTTCGGACTTAATTTTCGTCGAAAATTGGACTCGCTGAACGCAACATTCAACAATCTCGTAGATAAGAGAAACTTCAACTTGTGCGGTTTGAAATTCGTACGAGAGCCATTACAACCACTGAAACGATGTCCAAGATGGGTTTGCGTAGAAGATGCTGTAAAAATTATAAATTCAGGTATTTATGATAGTTTCGCTCAAATCTCAGATAAACTCGTTTAAAACTTATTATATTGTCATTATATTCCTTATCCTAAATGTATTTTAATCTTTGAAATTTATTTTTCCAGAGCATTTAGTTTTCATACAAGGTGGTGCAGCAACACCAAATGAGCTGATACGCGCTATGACGGAACACGGTGTTTGCAATAATCTACGCGGGGTACGATTAATCCACATGGGACTTGAAGGAGACGCCCCATTCGCGAGCCCTGAATTCGAGAGTACGATATTCCGTAATTGCTAATGTCCGTTTCGACATATGATATTAATAATTACAATTTACTTTATTTAGAACACTTTAGGTCGGTGAGCTTTTACATTGGAGCGAACGTCAGGGAAGCTGTGAATGAAGGTCGCGCAGATTACATTCCAATATTCCTCCATGAAGTACCGAAACTGTTTTACGAGAAGAGAATTACTCCGGACGTTGCACTGATTCATGTTAGCGTGCCGGACGCACGTGGCTTTTGTTCCTTAGGCGTAAGCGTGGACTGTACGCGTGCAGCTCTCAGTACGGCTAAAGTGATTGTCGGTCAGTAATTAATAAGATTGCTACTGTAGCAGTAATTATGAATAAATTGAAATCAAAGTTATTTTTATAATTGTTCATAGCTCAAGTCAATGAACACATGCCACGATCATTCGGAGACTCCATCATTCATTGTAGCCATATCGACTGGGCTGTAAAGTACGATTGTCCTCTGCCATGCGTAGCTAGTACTCCACCGAATGAAATTGAAGCAGAAATTGGAAAAATTATAGCGCAAAGGCTAATAGACGATGGTGCAACTTTGCAACTTGGTATTGGCAATATTCCCGACGCTATTCTCTGTTCGCTTGGCAATCACAAAGATCTTGGTATTCATTCGGAACTCATGGGTGATACAATGGTGGATTTAGCAGAACGTGGAAATATTACAAATAAAATGAAACTTAAACATAGAGGACGCATGGTTGCTTCTTTGGCGATTGGTACTAAAAGAGTGTATGACTTCATACATAATAATCCGTTTGTAGGTGCGTATGTCACTTTTTAATTTATCTTTAACTCTATTGTATGTACGTATTTATGCGTATATATTTTACATATATGTATGTATAACTTCGATTACTTGATTCAATTAGAAATGCTTACAATTAACTACGTGAACGATCCTCGAGTGGTATCACAACAACCGAAAATGACTGCCATTAACTCGTGCATAGAAATGGATATTACTGGTCAGGTATGTTCCGACAGTTTAGGCTGCAAGATGTATTCTGGTTTCGGTGGACAACTCGATTTTATTCGTGGTGCTGCAATGGGCCAAGATGGTCGGGGGAAGGCTGTGATTGCTTTCCCCTCGGTAACCAGCAAGGGGGAAAGTAAAATTCAACCTGTACTCAAAGTTGGTATGAAACAAGAAAAAATATAATATTTGCTCTAATTAAATTAAATTAAGCTCATTAAGTATTTCAGTCCATTTACTATAACAAATGCAACTGTTAAACAGGTGGAGGTGTTGTTGTAACAAGGGCACACGCTCACTACATTGTAACGGAACATGGTGTAGCAAACGTTTTTGGTAAAACGTTACGTCAAAGGGCGAATGCATTAATTCAAATCGCTCATCCGGATCATAGAGAATGCCTCGAAAAGGCTGCATATGAGAGACTGAAAACAAATCCAACGAAATATTTATAATCTATATGCGCAAACGTGTATATAGTGGCTTCAAATTGTAGGTTGTATTAGCAAAATTTGATTCCAATGTGCCGACAGGTTGACAATATGTGATATAAGTTGTGGAAATATTATAATGTCTAGATTTCAAGTGGTAAAAACATATCCCATATAAAATGAAACAGCTCATGTAACCACTTTTGTGGAGATAGAAAAGGAAGAGATTAAGTTTTATAATTGTTATTTAATTTATAAAGTAACTTTTGTTCTATACAGTACATGCAAACGGTTATACAGTGCATGAATTTTTGATATTTTATTTGAAAGACATGTATACAAAATAAATATTTACAAACATAATACGAAGCTTAATAAATATTTAGTATTCTAGGATTGTAAAATTAAAAATTAATGCCTTCGGGTAGAGTTCCTTCCTTTCGTCTCTTTTCCACATTTTCATAATATTCCGAGAAATCAACATAAGATTTTATCCTTGCGTTTCTGTCTGTTGGCTTTGCTCCTGGAGAATATATATCTGATGTTGAAGTATCGCTTGTCGATACTTCGTCTGTAACTCCAGTGCTTGAATAATCCTCCATTTCTGGCATTGTTCTTATCGGAGCAGTTTCAACGATCGGATTAAATCTAACAGACTGATTGGTCGGACTTTTTAATGCGTGAGGAAGTGGAAAATTAAAATTTCGTACAAGAAGAGTTATATCGTCACGTTTACCAGTAGTTACTGTACTTTGTGAAGTACTCATATTAACGTCATGATGAATCCTTACTATTTTATCTACAACAGCTTGAGCAACTCCTGTCAACGTAGACTGCACGCGGAACTGAAATTTAATCGATAAAACTGATTCTTACATAACTGTATGACTATGGATACTTATGCCGTACCTGTTCAACAGCTATGAGTGCTAATTCTTTATTAACTTGATCGGTACCGGTTGCTTCTTCTAACGATTTATACAGACCATGGGACATAAGTAATAAAAATCTGCACGATTCATCAAGTTCTATACCACCATGAATTTCAGGTTCAGCAATAATAGGCTCAGCTGCAGCAGTTGCCAATTCTTCAAATTCTCTGTATCCTCCTTTAACAAGATAATTTCCAAGGCATCGTGTATTTTCTTGATTTCCAAGATGAGATCCTTCAAAATAAATTTGTCTTAAATGTCACATCTGCTACAATATCAAATAAAACGTTAGTTCAACATTATTAACTCACCTTGCCTTATTGAATCAGTATCTAATCCTAAGTGAGATAATCGTAATAATTCGTCTTCATTCCGTAGGTCATGATCAACGCTTAATTGTACAACTCTTAGAACGTGATTATTATCAGTTTTACATAATAAAGCTCTGCTATCACCAACATTTGCTACAAACAATCTTCCACCATATACAAGAGCTACAACTGCACTGGTTCCTGCTGATAGCTCGCAATTTAATGAATTTAACTTATCGACCTGTATAAATATTTTATTCACTTATAATTTCACTAATAAACAAAGAAATATATTCAAAAATTTAAGGAAACATCTTTCATTAATTGACTCCATAATTTAAAAAAAGAATAATACTACAAAAACTGCTTGTACAGATATAGTAAAAAGTATAGAACTAAGGAACACCATATGTATTTTAAATATAAATTATATACTACAATAATGTCTTCTTGCAAATGCAGCCAGTAAATCCAACTAACCAAGTGAGGGAATTTTTGATATGTTTCATACGAATTTAAACCATCTGGAATATCAAATTGTAAACTGGCACGCTCAGCCAAGAGATCGCCAATGGAATCTAGATATCCCCGTTCAACAGCAATAAATGCCTGCCTAAAATAATAACGTATAAAATGTTAGTAAAATGATAACAAATTGTTATTCCACTGTTATTTGCAGTGTTTTATATATATTATTACCTTAAAACTTCTTTGATCTCTTCATCAGTAGATTTTCCATTCAACTGACCCAACAAAATCTCTGCAGCCATTCTCTGCATAGCAAAGTTAGCTGCTTTAGTTCCTTCGTGTCCATCGAATACTCCATAAAGAAATGTTGAGTCATCATACCGACAATGGAAACTACGATCTTCAAACGGGTGCTCTTCTTGCCTATATCCATCCTCCCGATAAATTTGATTAGTCGAAAATCCTACTCCTGAAATAAAACGAATATAAAATGAATATTTTTTTTAACTAGGTTTGAATATATTTTAATTGAACACCAAGTACAGTCTTTGTTGTGTAATTAAATTTTTCACTGATAATAATATGTTTTAATTCTACTAGAAATTTGTACATTTAAATAAGATTTCATTATGAGATTACCACGACATTGATTGAATTTTTGTATATTTAAAGATAAATCAAATGTTAACAATTAATTGAAGAAACCAACAATGTTTATAAATACTGGTTTATTTCATTATGAGTGTAAATATCAGAATAATACAGGTTTAAGGTTACGCCCACTATTACGGTACACAGTTACGTACCAGATTGTTTACAAACCGGTAAATCATCCGTCCAGCTGTATTGAGTATCCTGAAAAGGCATTAAATTAGGGCGTTCTGCCCTAGTTGGCATTATTAAAAATATATAATATAATAACTTAAGCGAAGAACTCAGCTTATATTAAGTGTATACAGACTTACGTTTGCAACATATCGACCAAAGTATCGATTCGTTTTGATTGCAAGTATCGAAAGTTTTGTAAGAATCGATTAAATTTAAATTTTGAAATAGTTACAGCAAACTACAAAATGTTACTTTTCTATTACTTTTTACAGAATTTGTCTTATCGATCATTGAAAATATATACATGTATATTTGCAATCACCGAAAAAGTAGTAAATAATATTTATATATGAATGTATGTATATATATATATATTCTTTTGTTTTGCCATACTTAACAAATTATGTATATGTGAAATAAAACATAAAATAGAACTTTTCGAGATTTCTATGTTTCTATAACACATTTAGTACACTGTCAAAAACAAAAGCAATTTCTATTGCAAATACTTATGCTACCTGTCAAATTACATGTGATTTAGACACTATATGATCAGCAACAAATTCTGGAAACTAATACACTAAAATAAAATGAATCAATATTGAAAATGTAATCTCTACACTGAAAATTATGGATTAGTAATTTAAAAAAAATACTTGCAACATGGAAACTTATCAAATTGTCAGTGAAACATTACTGAAATAAATATTTCCCGACGAAAAGTAACATTTATTTAGGTTATTATGCTATACTTAATGCTATTTATTAATTAACTTCTTTGAGGTATATTTTTATGTGCGATGATTAAACTAATGATGTTTATTACTTAATAACAAAAAATATAATACATCTTTTAACAAAATTTTCACGAAGTTTTTCTTTAACTTAAAAACGCGGTAGAATCAAAATGAGTCGACCTGGAAGGCCCGGAGGTGGCTTAACGAAGACTCAACACCTTCGTGAAGCAAGGACGAGTGCTTTATTAAGAGATTTGAAACAGAAAGAAACAGTTGCCAGAGCTCAGCAACAAGATGTATCTAAGCCACGAAAGAGATTAACGCGTGAACCAAAGAAGGTGGATTTTCAAAGGCCAGGAATGACTAAATCAATGATGGCCAGAATGCAAGCAGCAGAAAAATTCAAGCAGGAATACGACCGCAAAAAGCAACAAGAAATGACCGGTGAACGAATACCGAGAAGAACACCCGCTCCAATAGGGGGTGATTCCAGGTCGTGACAATAGTCAAGTCTGATTTGATCAAATATTTATTTAGCTTGTTGGATTACTAAAATCTATTTGTAACACGAAAATTTTCTCATCACTATCCTAAAAGCAGTTTTTAATTAGGATTGGCAGAGAAAGACTACCACATGCAAGAAAATCACTACCTATGGCTGCAGCTTCATCGAGAAGCGCAATCCCACGATCAAGATCAAGATCACCTGACGCGACTGTATCTAAACAAACTACTGAATTAGCTAGAGTGATGAATGCCGATGTAGTCAGTGCTGAACCAGTTGGCCAAGGACCGATCAGTAATATTGTAATACCCCCCGGAACAATAAACGAGAACCGCACTACTATTATCAGCGTACCTCAACCCGCTGACATTGATCCAAAAGAAACATCGCAAATTGCGAATCGTTCTATTCAAGTGATCAGGTGAAGCTGTCGTATATTGCTTTACCTATAATTCTGATATAAAATCTTTTCAATCGTAACAGTGAAGCTCTCGACGAGCAAGATGCTACAGAAGCTGAAGCAGTACAAAATAAATTAGAAGATTTACAACAAGCTAGACGAGATTTTGTTATGACGGTAGCAAATGTTGGTGGTAATGCCGTTAACATTGCAGATGAAACTCCACCTGACTTTGGTTCTTTTGTGGAATACGCAACACCTCCGCCTCCTCCTAGACAAATAATAAGGTAGAGTTGAAAAGCATATTTCGACCTGAAATACAAAGTGAAATTCTGTGACAATGGGAATGAAATCAATAATTTATGGGAATCTATTTTTTAATTAACCATAGCGTCAATTATTTTTCTTAACAATATACAGAGTTCCTGATGTGGAGAGCGAAATGTTTCAACCTGAATATGGAATAGATCATCCAACTGTTGTAGCAGCGCGTGAATTTCTGCGAAAAGCTAAAGAAGCTATGGCAGCGAGAGTAGCAGAGAGAAAGTTAGAAGAAGAATTCGAAAGAATAGTAGAAGAAGTTTCAGATGATTTACACTTAAATGTTCCCTTTGAAGAGGAATTTTACGAAGATAAAGATATATCTTGGGAGGAAGATGAAAAATTAGGCACCATACCTGTACAATCCAGAGTTAAAGCTCACGCATCTCCTGTTCCACAGCAGGAACAAAGTTACAAACACAAAGCGTTTGATCCAGAGGAATTAGAGAGGTTTTTTGATGTTGAACGTTATCCTCCATGTCCAGTGTGTGGACCACCTCCGGGTAGAGCAGCACTACATCCCGATTTATGGGAGTTAGAGGACCCATGGTTTAAACTACCGCCAGAGCCTGATGTACCTGACTTAATAGAATTTGATTTAATTGATTTTTAAATGAAATCTGACTTGTTTAATAGTAGACAAATAAATTGAATCATCCATAACAGATTCGAGGTTAACAAAGGGATAATTTAAAACATTGATAATAAATTCTTGGCTACCTACACTTCTGTATATTGCAACGATAATCCATCGTTGCTTAATTTATATAAAAATAACTAAGAAATAAATAAAAAATTAAGTAATTGAAATATTCTTCCGATAAGTTAATGTACACAAGACAAGAGATTGATACTTTCAAATACAATCTTTTCGCGCGTTATGAAATTCTGTATATGTATATACAATTTGTAATTGTGTATGATCAATGGTATGTATATGGAAGTCCAAGTGTATGTACACGTACACGAATACATACATGTATGTATGTGTTCTCCAAATGTAGCTACATTATGTTTGACTATCGTTGCAGTTGCTACATGTAAGCAGAGTTGTATATATGTATGTATGTACATTCTACATGTAACTGATCAAAAAATTAGTTATTTAAATTTCGAAAGAATGAATTATTCTACTAATGTATACATCAGTATGGATCAGTGATTGTGCGTGACGTTCCGTTCAATTATAAGATTTTAATGTCTTGTTTAAAGAACAAACGTGTATACTATCCAGAGATTAGTTGTATTTCAAGACATTGTATCATGTACCAACCTATTATTGCTAAATTAAGTTAAATGTAATTGTAAAGAAGTCTCTATTTTGTACATAAACACTGCAAGTATAATGGCGACACCCACTAATGGTAATGGTAACCTTATTGACGAATTCGAGGAAGCATTCCAGGTATGCTATTAGAAGCGCTTCAATTTCTTCATTAATTTATTGATTTAATTTTACGACATTTTTGTCCTTTTAATATTCAGTTTAATTTAACAAACCGTTTTATATTATGTATAATATTATCCGCGCATTATTTATGTGATGACACTTATCAATATTAAACACAATTACAGCAATGTTTGAGTATATTAACGGCAAAGGACGAGGGATTAGGAAACAATGGGATTGGAATGTCTGGTGGTTTGACTGTGGATAATGAGGAAGCTTGTAGCGAAGTCGAACAAGTCACATTGAGATTCATAGACTTGGCGAGGCAAATGGAAGCCTTCTTTCTACAGAAGAGATTCTTATTATCCGCATTGAAGCCAGAACTAGTAGTAAAAGAGGATATTAATGATCTTAAAGTAGAATTAGCACGAAAAGAAGATCTGATAAAAAGACATTATGATAAGATTGCAGTATGGCAAAATTTGTTAGCAGATTTACAAGGCTGGGCCAAGTCCCCGGCTCAAGGTCCGGCACCTAATGGTAAGAATTGATAAAAATAAGTGCATGCTAAAAGACTTAATAAATTCAAAATTCCATAGGTTTGCCAAATGGTACTCAAAGTGGGCAAAATCAACAAGCCACTAATGGAGGGGGGAATACTACAATGCAACAACAACAGCAAATAATGCAACATCAACAACAGCTCCAGCAGCAACAACAATTGCAACATCAAATGCAACATCAAATGCAACAACAACAGCTTCATCAGCAACAGGTATTTAAATAATACCATTACAAGAAATGCTGAAACCTTTGTACTCGGGTTGCTGTTTGAAATTACTGTTGGAGATATTTTTTTGAATATGACACAAACAGAATTTTTTAACTGCAGGGAAGAAAAGAAATTGTGCATTTATAAATAGAAATTTTATTTTACTGTGGCGGTCATAGATAAAAAAGTAACATTTTGAATTATTATCTTTTAACGTTTATCTCATTGTAGCTGTAAATTAAGACACATTCGTAACATAAATTATTAACAATTCCTTTATACAAAGCATCATTGCATCATGCAGTTACTTGTTACAAAAGATTATTTATACTTGCTTTACTACTCTTATTCTGATTTTAGTATATTTATTGTTATTACGTTTTTTTATTTTTTGTTACAATTTAAAAATCAATACTATTGTTGAATGATTTTATATGTCTGCCTGTGTGTATGCATGGGAGTATGAATGTACAAGGTGTATATAAATAGTTTAAATTATTAAGAGATCTTTTATGATTGGAAACACTTTCCAGAATCATAGAAACTATTTTTGCTCTTTTTTCTTACAATACTAGTTATTCAACACGTAAAATTATTCTGTCCTATTGCACAAAAAGCAATGTATACTGTATAGTGTTGTGTATAATCAGTGCCTTACATAATTCCTATCCACAGAAGTGTAACATATGGAAAAAAAATTGAAGTACTTCTATTAGTATCTGCGATAGATAGAAATATAAAAGCATGACTTTCATTTATGAAGCGAGGAAACTATCAAATATATATATATACATATATATTAATATATATATATATATATGCCTGTATAAATATGTTATTTAAAATGGTGCCAAAATTATTGATATTAGAAAGCGTACAAATGTTTATCCAAAAACTGCTATAAGAAATCTGATAACTACAATAATAAAGAAAACAGATGCGCATATATCAGTTTGCTTAATGATAATTATAAATCTAACGATTTTTCATGAGTATGAATTATATAGGAGCAGGAACTAACACTTGAAGCATAAAGTGATCTCCTTATATATATATACATAAATATATCCATTTTTTTCACATTTTTTCATATCATAAATTGCATTGCATCACACATTATAAATTGTTAAAGAAACGAAATATTTTTCAGTATTTATAAGTTTACCTGATTATAATATAAGAAATCTATTTTGCATGAAAATATGTATGCATGCACATTATATCACTATAAAAGCCCTTACGAACAATATCTTTATAGTCAAAAGATCATACTGAAACCTCATTCGCAATAAGTCATAATTATATGACAGATTTGTTCCATATTTATTGTGACTGTTCTTCTGTACTTCATATACTAATACGAGTTTCTCTTGCATAAATGTTTAGAAATCATACCGAACAAAACTATATTGCAGCCATTCATTAAAATGGGTAACTGCAAGAAAACAAACGTATATCATTTCGCTTGTGTTGTCTCTACATGCAACTAGATGTTTGCAGAATAAATCTCTGTTCATGGTAAAACAACATTGTGCTTTCTTTCATTTCCCTCGCCTATCTTAATTACTATTCCTGCCACCCTATTGGCTCAAAACTATTGGAACACTACATTTATTATAATTCTGAAATCTGTATATCTAGATATATATGCATTTGGATCCTTAAATATCTTATAAATTCATTTGAATTATTGAACATCAATTTCCACAACTTCATAAAGCTGTACATAAACTGTATACATTTTTTAGAACATTTGACCTAACGTTGCAGGTGCAGCAAGGCTCTGGCAATCCTCCTACGTCTAGTCTTCAGGGAGTTGGAGTTTCAGTTGGACAACAGGGCATGTTCATGACGCAGGGAGGTGTAGGTGTAGCTGGTGCAAGAGCTGGATTTCCTGTTGGAGGTGTAGGAAGTAGTGCTCTTCAGGGTCCATTAGCTTTTCTGGAGAAGACAACGAGCAATATAGGAATGCCGGAAAGGCGGAGTTGACGCGGAAGGGGGAGGGGCCGGGGTCGGGGTCGAGGAAGAGGCCGAGGAAAAGGACGAAGCGCAGGAGGAAATCTACCTCCGCCTCCTCCGCTCCTCGATACTTCAGACCCGTCGTCGTATGCTGCTGCTGCCGCAGTCGCAGCTGCTGCGGCAGCGCCCCTTCCCTCTCCTCAGCAGCAGCCTCCACCGTCTTGTACATGAACACAATTGCCGCAATTTATTTACAATGTTGTGAAATACTGTTCCTACGTCTGAGATCCTTGTGGCCATAGACTTTTATCAAAAAACGATGGATTTCATTTCTATTATGCTAAAAACCATTGACAAAGTATCTCTCTGTTGATAGCGTTTTTGCATTTTATTGTTTCCTTTAAAATCAGAATGAATGGAAATATTTTTTATTCTGTATGTATTGTAAGCTTATTGATAGGTTTCAGTGACTGCATTATATCAAAAAGAAGTTCAAAAAACCTCTTTTTAAATAGCAGTATTTAAAGAAATTATTAGATTATGCCAATTGAAGTAAATTGTTGATATCCAATGGAAATTGTTTTTACTAACTAAAAGCGTATCAAGAAGTCCTCGTCTGTAAATCATGATATTTTCAGTTTAGAAGCATAAAGTTGTTAAACAGCACTTAACAACTTAGAGATGCTAATATCAATGTTGTCTAGCATAAGAAGCATTAAAATGCTTCCATAACTTAATTTTAAAGTTGTTTTAAAATAATTGTTTGACAACCATGCGAAAATATGCGTGACAGAAGAAACGCGAATATGAAGTATTACTCAGTCTTTGTTGCAATTTCTTTGTTTATTTGTGACTTCTGCGATTCTTTTTATATACGTATACTTTGCATAAATCTACGTAACGTAATAACTCATAAGATTATGTAAAATATAATGCGCCCACGGAACAATGAGATATTCATTTTAAGAGGGTAAGCAATGAAAACTGTACATAACAAGATTGTGTGTGTGAGTGAAGAAAAGTAACATAAAGATTCACATGTACATAGAATTAGAGGCACGAGTTTCCATACAATAAATCTTGTATTTTATTACTTTAAGTTTGAAAAATTGTTAATACTTTTAAAAAACGTGGGTAACGTTTATACAATGGTGGTCAAAACTGTCGGATGTATAAAAAATGCGACACAAATAAAATGTAAATTGCCCAAATAACAACATTCCTCCCATGAGTGGTATGTTAAAGAATTTGTTCTTATATAAGCGTAGCACATTTTTTGTACCTTATTGTACAAAACTATTCCCGTTGTTACTGTATGTCTCTTTATTTTTTCAGTTTTTGTATAATATTGTTATCAATGTTCGGTAACGCAAATTTAACTTTTTACATAATATGAACAAAAATAACTGTACAAAGCAGATTATGGATTCATTACAGTTATACCAAATACTGTCGCACTGTAAAGTAATATAATTCTGTACACAAACGTAACGATTACAAATTTTGTATATGACGAACATTCGATGGAATTTTTGTTTATATTATACTCATTTACAAAAATGCAGTTGTCGTTGGAATATAGTAAGGGAGGTGGGCGTATATGTATATAGAAATAGCCGTACAAGAGGCAAAAATCAACTGAAATCAGTTGTATATTTTAATAGAATGTTTGTAAGAACTGAATAAGCGTACGAGTTGGACGACCTGCCATTCCGGCTGGTATATATGGCAATTCATCGGGACCAAGCATCATTACTCCTGCGATATCTAAATGCATCCATGGCATGTCACATTCAACGAACTCTCGCAAGAAAGCTGCAGCCGTGCATGCGCCGCCACCTTTCGTTCTTGCAATATTCTTTATATCCGCTGACTTAACTTTTTCTGTAACATATTTAAAAATGTAAAAAAAGGAAAAGAAAGAAAAACGAAACAGTTCAATTGTCTGATATTACTTGTCATATCATATGTAAAATATTTCCAGAGTGGCATTCTCCAGACTCGATCACCGGTCACAACACCAGCGTCCTTTAATTTCTCAAACAGTGTACTATCATTTGTGAAGACTCCAGTTGCTGCTCCTGCCAAACTCAATTTCATTGCACCGGTCAACGTTGCAATATCCAAGATAAATCTACAGTTACATTTATACATGTATGTTTAATTATGCTTCCTAGATACGCACAAGATTTCAAATATCTCTACAATTACCTGGGCTTAAATTGATGAGCATAACAAAGTGCATCGGCAAGAATAAGTCTGCCTTCTGCATCCGTATTATCTACAATAATACTTTTTCCATTCATTGCGAATACAACGTCCCCTGGTTTGGTGGCATGTCCGGAAGGCAAGTTTTCAGTAAGTGGAATTAAGCCAATCATGTTCACTTTCAGCTTCAGTTCAGCGGCAGCTCGAATAGAGGCTGCTACGCATGATGCACCAGTCATGTCTGCACGCATTTCGTCCATATCCGCCGATTGCTATACAAAAAAAAGTTCTATGCAGATTGAACTAATTGAAAAAATTTGCTAAACAATCATTTACCTTGAGACTTATACCGCCTGCGTCGAAAGTAACACCCTTCCCAACGAACACAATCGGTTGACTATCATCTGCAGCACCTTTGTAGTGGATTTCAACGAACTTTGGTGGCTCGCAACTTCCACGAGAAACGCTAAGAAAAGAACCCATTTTCTTTTGCTCGGCCCACTCTTTATCATGTACTGTAACAGTGATTCCTAATTTCGAAAGAGTTGAAGACACCTCTTGGGAAAATATTGTTGGAGTCATCAAATTGGCTGGTGTGTCTGACAGTTCACGTGCCCAGTTCTGTGCTTGGGCTTTGATATTTCCAATTTTCCATTGTTCTCTATAACAGAATAATTGTAATAACGTATATGAGTAATATATGTATAGACAGAATACGATAAATAAAATAAATACATAATACTCACTGTCCCTCTTGACCATATAGTGAAACTTTTGGAAAGACTGCCTGTTTTTCCTTGTTCTTGGAACCTTGGAAGAACCATGTCGATAGAGCAGCACCTTCAGCTGCAGCTTCAGCATCACCTAATGTTTCTAATTTGATGTCTTTAATGTCAACTCCATCCAGTGCACGACAACCCACTATAAATGAAGTACTTGATGTAGATTAACTTTCAATGTTGTTGAAATAGTAAAAAAAAAGAAGTGTGCAAATGAAAGGGGAAAACAATTATGTATGTGATCGGAAATATCTACCTGCAGCCGCTGTACGTATGTTTTCTTTTCCTTCGTGTATTTCTTCAAGTTTATTAATGCCGAGGTTCTTTTTCCCAAGACCAACTACTGCAACTCCCACATATTCCTTTTCATCCAAACCCCAAAATACTCTAACAGAGCCTTTGGGAATTTTCGGGCCTGCTCTGTAGTGGTAGAAGTATTGATGTGTTATTCAAAATGTTCATTTTTAATTGATATATGCATTAATGAGGTAAGGGTGAGTTTGCTCTGTGATTGAAAGATACGTGAAAAAATGTACTGAGACACAGATCCACAAATTTATTCATTACAATAATTCTAGGCATTGTTTGTAACATATTCTGTAGCATTTGGAATTTTAAAATACAATCTAAAAATATACTATTTTTTACATACATCCTAGAATAAACTTTTTTAAAATTAATCTAATAATTTATATATAACGATTATTCTAAGTAGTAAATTATTAATTATTCTTATTTTCTTCACAATTCGGGCTACATAATAATTCACAATATTTTTGTTGTGTTTTCTTATATAATAGAGACAATTGATTTGTACTAAGAGTACATCAAAGATAGGCGTCACAATTATTTCCAGGATAGTTATTTGTTAATAGAAATTAGTAACAATAAAGAATGATTTGTGAATTATAATATAGTACAATGTGAAACTATATTTATATTATACCAAAAGTTCGCTCCTTCCTCTATATGTATACTCAGATTTAAGTATGTAAATCTGTCATGGGGTTTCATCATACTTGTTAAATATTAAAGAAATTATTAAAAATCGACACATTCAGCTTACCAGACAATTAGTCATGGAAACTATTTACTTAACATATACTAATCAGAGCTAAATAAAATGATGTTTAAATAGAGAATAGTACATTCATATCCTTTTTCTACTCTTTAAACATTAACAATACTTATTGTTAATTATCACTGTTTTCACCAATGAATATGATTTGACTTATAAATTTATTAATTCTGAAACAAAAAGATATTTACAATCTACTTTTAATCAGAAATTCTACTTCTTTAGCTCTGACACTAGTATATGGATTCAGGTGTATCAACTATCTTACACTAACAACATACAATCACTACACATAGTAATAGACTGCACCTGCCAATATTAGTACTGCCATAAATGTTGGCAAACTCAAATATATTACTAGCAAAGTCACTAAATCTCTAAAAAAAATAAGAAATTTTCAATAATTTTTATATAAACTGCCAGCCATACGATCGTAATTCAATAATAGTAAACTAGATTAAATTCTACTTCTTGGTTTCATGAATACATAGCTTTCGCAAACTGAATGCCCTAATAATGTATGCTCTAGACACTGATTCACTGAAATGCGAGTACATAAGAGATCTAGAAATGGATCAATACTAGTATAAATAGAACGATTTTGATGCTGACAGTAGGAACTTAATACAATTTAAGCAGATTCAGCATCTTAGCTGAGACAATACTCTTGGCACAAATTGTATCGAATACGCATTAATTCGTTTATTATATCAATATGAATATTTCTAATCTCTTGATTTGAATTCATTAGGCTACTTTGGCAAGACATTTTCTATTTTCTATACAAAACGGATTGTACAATTAAAGTTGCATTTACAAATCAGAATCCAAAATAAGAAGTTGATTTAACATTATCAAATGTTGCCTGTAACATTACAATTACAAAATTATCTTTTACAATGATAAATATTTTTTCTATTAAAACTGTGTTTGTGATTTACAAGACAACTTATGTAATTCGAATTTTCCTGTACAGTGAAATATTAAATAATTCACATGAAATTTGGATGAATAAAGCATGTTAAAAATAAAGAACATCAATTCTTTAATCTATACATGACTAAATTAATGTGAAATTATAAAATACCATATTTTGCATTATAAACCATTAGAGACAGATGTGCACCATTATACAAACATATGAATTATTTATAGCTAAGATTCAGTCTATTATTAAAGTACATCTAAATTGAGAAATAATTAATTGAAAGAGAAATTAACAAATAACACCCATAATAAAATAAAATAATAGTAAAGCAACAGTACTAATTTTCATACAAATGTAATTATAGGATAATATTTGTGCTGCTTAATGCTGAGAGTATTCTCACAAATAATTCAGTCTCTAATAATTTAGATTTTCTGGTATTTGATACTTTCTTTTTTTACAATTTGCCTCCTAACAAATTTCTATAATACTTAGAATAAATGTTTACACCTCGTTGTTGTTTTATGTCTGAGCAGTGAGATGAATGAATTTTCATTATATTGAACAGATTTCATATTTGTATATATGTGTGTTTGTTTGCTTAGCAGTATATACATTAAGTTAGGATTATCTTCAAACAAGTTCCAATATTTTAATAATCCCTTGAGAATTAGCAGCCACTACAACATTAGACATTTGTCTCCAACAAACCGCAGACACAAATTCATTTAGGTCCTCTTCTCTTCTTTCTTGCATTTCCAGTATACTTCGGCCAGCATCGAATTTATAGGAGAATAGTTGTTTGGTGAGTCCTTTGTAATATACATATAATGCATTGTTTTCAGATCCACACGCTACATAATGACCGTCGGTAGCAAGACCTACGAAATTCTTCTCGTTAACATGTCCGACGAACGATCGCAAACAATGTGGGTTATTAATGTTCCACATTTTCAATTGTGAATCGGTGCTTGCTGATACTATCTCTTCCTTGTTAATGAATTTTACGTAAGAAACGGCTTTACGATGCCCTTTAAATATGCATAATGCTCCATTCATGTTACGCAAATCATAATAATGGACGCAATGGTCTGCAGATCCAAATGCCAAATGACATGAACTACGTGGATTAAACTTAACACAGCATACATTAGCTTTAGCTTCTAAAGAAGCAACGGAATGATCGTTATTCAAGGACCATAATTTAACTCTGGTATCATCTGAGCCTGATGCTATCAGTCTAGTGTCTACATCATTGAAGTCGACAGACCAACACCTTTTCTCATGTTCTTGAAATGCTTTTGTTCTCTGTCCCGTTGCAGCATCCCAGACTGTTACAGTTCCTTCATAATCAGATGATGCCAACATTCCCTTGTGGAAAGAATTCCATGAAACGCATGATATCTTAGAACTAGAAGTCATTTCTACACATGGGTAGTGAATATCTACAGTATCCCTAATTACAGCACTGTAATCAAATACTTTTATACGTTTTGTGACTCCAGCTATTGCAAAGAATTCATTATCTTTATCAAATTCTATACTTGAAACAATAGTAGAATTATTAAAAATATCCGATGAGTAATTCAAAGTAGCCAGGGGGCGCAATGAATTATATTTTAAAAATTTAACAAGATTTTCTCTGAAAACATCCAATCCTGAACTTGAACCATGCCATGCATCATTCTGTCCTTCAGATTTATGTCCAAGGTGTAGCTCTTTGGCACGGGAATCAAAATAACACTGCACAAAATCATCGAAATGAGCATGCATTCTCTTTCTGCGTAGGGCCAAAGTAGAACCTGGTGTATATTCATTTTGCTTCTGACTTCCTGGAGGATTAACAAATGTATCAGTCCCAGATGATCCTGTTTTGTCTACTGGCTTTACCATATTTGAATCTATTATGTCTATAAGCCCAATCATCTCCCTTTTAATAGCAGAGACCTGTGCGGTATCAGTCTCGCTTGATTTCTTTAAGTCTTCCATTTTCGGACATTTACTCTGGACATCCCTTAAAATATTTTCAACTTCTTCTGTATCTCTCTTAATCAATGTTATTTCTTTTTGTAATTGATTTTTTTGTTCTTCCTTTTGTTGCAGTAAATGCTTTAAAAACTCATGTAATAACTTATTTTGTGCTGCACAAGTTTCTGCTTCAAGCAAATGTTTTTTTTGTGTTAATACTTCTAACATTACGTTTATATCGGGTAACGTTAAATTAGCGCTTTCAGCTGCTAGAATGTCTTTTAATCCATCATAGGGTGGTAAACATAAGTCTGTACCTATACCTCTGTGCCTACTATCAGTTGCACAAGAAGATCCTAACTCACTGAGACCCTTAATTCTAGTCTTATATTTTGATATTAATTCATGTAACAAAAAGTTTGGGAAAATATCTTGTTGCGTTAACGTGTAACTACATTTGGGGCAACGCCCATTGGCTTCCAGAGATTTCAATATACACCGATAACAAAATGTATGACCACATCGTGTGATATGAGCTTCATCAATAACTTCAAAACAGATAGGGCACAGATAATCGTTATTTTTATCTTCGAGTGTACCACTAATCCTGTGAAGAACATTTGTGGAATAATGTTGTTTACTTAATCTACTATTACAATCACCTACTGCCCCACTGCTACCAGCAGTGTTATCATTTCCCAAATTATTATCACTGATAGTCGACATTCTCTTTACCTAAATAATACCTTGTGAGATATGCCTAAATTTTAATGAACTATCTTCAATCTCATACTACTCGAAGCTTAATTCAGTCATTAAATAATAATTTCTAACTGAAAACCAGTTTAAAAAGAAATTAATATTCCCTAAATAATACGCTTTCAAATGTTTCTTTATATAATAAAATATGCGATCTGGCAACTCCTTCTGTGCAGCGAGTTTTTGCTTCATATCATGCGTACAATACCATCTCTCAGTCTAGTCACTCCTGAAATAATGAAAATAATGCCAGTGAGCTCATATGGAAGATGATTTTTCACTCGAATTCAAGAGTTTTGTTAATAGAAAAAATAATTTATGGAAAAGTTTTATAAAAAATAACAAAGGAAAAGCAATTCTGAATATTATATGTAAAGCTCAGGCAGCATTATGACAATTGTTTCAGGCTGGAACTATCAATAAAACATTTTTACACTGTTTGATATTAATTCTCATAATCTCAAAGGAAAATGCAAAAACAACATGTACAAAACTATATGCACTGTGCAAAGTTTAAGGTTATGTCACGATTTTGTGCCGTATCTGTTATGTACAACTTGTTTGTCCTAGTTCACTCAGATAACTTGTTTGTACATGATATTTACATTTTTATTTATTTGTATGTATATATACGTGTAGATAAATAAAAAAATATATATATATATGTATATATGTAAATACATATACATATATATATTGTATATATATGTAAAAACATACATATATATATATATATAACTGTAATCAAATAATATCAGTATCGCATATTGCACAAGAAAAAACAATTAATTTAGCAAAGTGAATACGGACTTTTACGTAAACTGATATTCCGAGTGACACAATGATATTACAAAATACATATGTTATAGGTTACAAGAACATATTACTGGGACTTACAATAGGATATTCTTTTGCAGTTTTCCATTAACTAGTTCATCGTATTTAGCCGCCGTGGGTGTCAATGAAACCTTGCTATCATCTTCTGAATCGTAAACACCAAGTACCAAACCTTTCTGTTGGAAATTGAAATATCACGAATAAAAATGGAACATAGACGATCTTTCGTCAAGTATGTTATAACGTATTCAAACCATGATTTTAGGAAAACTAATTTTATTAAAAATACCAAGCGAAAAGATTAAAACATTAAAAGATTCTCAATATTTCTTAAGAGAATTTGTTCGAATTTTGCACAACGTGATTAAATATTTCTTTCCTCTCCCTTCCGAAAATTTTCACGATAGTCTGACAAAAATTCTTCATCTCGTTAATTCGTTGAATATAGCAAAAATGTGAACGATTTTTCGGGGAAAAACATCCGCAAATTTATTTTTCAACGCTTGAACGAATAGTATTTTTCTAATTACCTTCATGGTCGCAATGCAGGATAAGAAACGTAACTGCGAATTACCGTATTGTAGACTCTTAGACCTGATAAGAGACAATGCCATGATTTGTTCACAGAGCATTAGGTGTGATATATATAGACACGCATACATGTATAAACATGCAAAAGTGTGAACGCAGGCGCATCTACGTACTATATACATACATACCGGAGACATACGCGTGTGTTTCCCTGAAAAGATACGATATCTAGACAACTTGGCCACCAATATTGTAGATCCGCGACCGTAGTGCCCTCGCTTCATTTATATTCATATTGCCATCTGGTGAGTATTTTTGGAAATTGCCAAACGACCGTTTCAATTGATGAAATCAGTATGTTTTTGGATGGTGCTTATTTTTTGTCAGATATCTTACAATAATTTAAACACCCAATTGAAGAACAATTAATCTAGTTGTAGACAATGTATAAGGTAAATTCAGCGTGCAATATATTTCTCTGTTCCCGCAAAAATAATTAAGATAAATATTTAAATGTGAACATCATATGCTTATAATATATAATTATTGTTAAATAAAGAGAAAACAAAATGTATACTTTTTACTTCCAACCTGATACCCATAGTCTAACCGATCTATGAATAGAATCATTGAATGGTACCATAAAATCAAATAGACTAAAGTATAATTTATTTGATATGTACAACTATGATACTAAGTGGACTTACAATTAGATTAAAAATTCGTGTTTATTCTTCATTTGTTAAGAAACTCTGCCATAGGATCATCCTCGCGTTGTCGTTTCATTTGGAAAGCTTCAATTTCTTCTACTGTCGGTTCTTGTACTTCATACATACTATTATATGGTCGCTTCCTTTCATCTATCTCCAACAGTTTCTCTGCTCTTTTTTTATTTTCCTTTTCTTTCTGCAGTGCTTGCTGCAGCTTATCTCCCTCTTCCTTCTTCACTTTCTTTTCTTTCTGTTTCCGTTCCTTCTGTTTGCGCTTTTTATCTTTTTTCTTCGAGGATTTGGATCTCTTGACTGTTTTCGACTTTTTCTCCTCTTGATCAGATGAGCTATCACTACTCGATGATTTCTCATTGGGTATATCTTCCTTTTCGTCATCTGAATTTTCTTCTTCTATTGTTCTTTTGTTTTCTATAACGTTGGCATCAAATGCCCTTTTACCTGCTTCTCCTGTGCAGTAGGAATTCTTAACAAACGAATGGCAACATTTGTATCCCCATTTACCAGCATGCCAGTAAGAACCCCACACAGATGTATGATTATTAGGATAGACATCTTCTTCATACTTGGAACGAATCACTTGTCTATCCTGTCCTTTGATGATCTAAAATGAAATCAATACATAAAATGTAAAAATTCTTATAATTACACAAGTAAAATATTATTTAAGTTGATAAATTTATATACTTTTCCATATCTAGAATATTCTACGTATTGTTCCGTTTGTGCTAACAAAAGAGAAGACGGTAAAGTATCAAGATGCTCTTCACCACCGTATGTACTGATTATACTGTCACGAGCTTTGTCTTTCAGTTCATCACGTTTCTTATCGTATTCCTGTTTCAGTAATTCCAGTTTTGTGGGTTCAGCAAGTAGGTGAACATCGACACCTCTTTCATGGGCTTCCCATGCAAATAACTGAGCGTTTGCATGGCGTTGTGTGTCTCCAGAGAAACGTGCGAAATTTTCACCCTTATAATCTACTCTGTAACAAAACGTTATAGGTATTCAGGTGGTTATTTTGTTAGAAAAATAATTTTGGAACCTATCAAATTTATGGAACAAAGATACATACTCTCTTTCTGTGCCAACATAAGGGTTATCGCGCATAGATCTTGTTTTAGGATCATAGTACGCCGAATTTGGATCCAAATTTCGAAGGTATTTTGCTGTATCTTCTCTAATTCTCAGATTTCTAACAGTAATACGTTGTTTAGAATCTACTTTCGTTCCTGGCATATCAACTTCATCTACATATTTGTCTTCATCTTTATCTGAATCTTGTTCATCAGTTTCTTCAGCATTTAGCTTCTCTGCACGCATTTGTCGTTTGGCTTCTTCAATTTTTTGGTACTCTTCAACAATGGCTCTATGCTCTGAAGGATCATAACCAGCCCACCTATGAGAAAGAAAATAATAAATAAAATTTAGTATTTATTTTTTTCTTGAAAAAACAGGTGAAAAGCAGTTAGATTACCTATCTCTTTTACCATCGTAATCCATAGATAATTCAGGTTGGCCAAATTCATCTGGCGCAATATTTGCATTTGTAAATTTTGCTCCAATTTTACGTGGACGTTCCATACATTCCTTTCTTTTATGGGTCATAGCACCACAGTTTTCGCAGGCTCCTTTGCGGTATTTTGTTATTTGTTTGGATGAATCTACACCTCGATTGTACCATTCATCTATTCCACTAAATTGCTTCTGTTTCTCTGGTTGTGGTCTTTGATGTTTTAAAGTAGGGCCCTTAAAATAGTTTTTTAAGGATATGTTAATTGTGAAAAGTATATTTCAATATAAAATTATTAATAGAGTTAGTAGATACCTGTGCTCCAAAATACCATGGTGTGGCACTAATATACTGTGGAATGTGCGGATTAATATCTTTTCCTTCCTCATCAACTGCAGCTGGTGCTGTACCAGCTTTCCTTGCTTCTTCTAATTCCTTCGCTTTTCTCCAATCCTCTCTACTTTTTTTCCTTGGCTCATCCTCAAAATTACTTGTATTCTTTATAATTTTTGACACAGGTACATTAGCTAACGTATTAGCCATGTTTATCGAACAGCGTATAAAATCGTTTTTTTTTATTTCGTGAATAACCTTTTATTTAACGTTCCATTTGAAGAGACACTATTGTAAATAATAGTTGAAAATTGAAACTAACCTATTTCACCTACATATTCTGAAAGCAAGCAAAATATGGTTAAGGCAAGTTTACAAGCATATATGTACATATGTATCCATAATGCAAAACGAGTACACATAGAAATTCAACAACATGGCGATATTTAATTCGTAGAGAACTGTACCAACTCTACATTAAAAAATTTCAATAGAAAAGCTTTGAATGTATGTATGTATTATGTACATATTTTTTAATCGAGTGCAAATAATTCTTATCAGAGGATTTAAGAATACGTAAGCAGGCCGTAAGAACTTTCAAAACTTTTCCCCACTTTTTGATCTATAAAAGAAGGAGAAAAAGAATAAGAACCCCGATAACAAAGCGACAAGATACTCCCCACTACTTGCCTTTCCTCCTTTTTTGCGTTGAACAGTGATTAGACAAGAATAGATAAGTTCTGAAAGTTCTGACGTTCCACGAGCCTTAGTTTATAACGCTATCCGAACGGGTGCGTGAAAAGAGAGAGACCGCTGCACAGTAAAGTGAGGCATCATAACGTTAGTCAGTGTAAGCTTTACACTGTAAAATGTAACTTGTTTTGCATAAATCATGTTAATATGTTTTCTTACTGACTTATTCGTTTTCCCTTTTTGTCTTTGACCGCAAAGGTAACGCTGATTAGCTGTAATCGTCATCCAGTCAGAGCAAAGCAATTTCTGCTATTATTCTCGTTAACGAAGCGAGCCGCGGCCAGAGAGGTTTGTTGAAGCTGAGGTATCATTGGACTGTTACGGTTTGAATTGTCTGGATGTAGGGAATTTGATGTGGTTCGGTTGCCCGTGGAGCGCTGAACCGCTCTGCTCGTGAAAGGTTGTAGAGAGTTGTACAACTTTGAATATTTTAAGCAAAAACTGGTACTTTATTGATAGAGCTCTATGATCTACTTTCTTTGACTGTCGAATAAAGTCTGTTTGAATTTTCCCGAGGAAAGCAAGTTTTATTCCTGCGTTCCTTCCGGTTCTTTCTCCCTTGTCCAATAGGAAAATTGGGGTCCTCTAGCTGGATGCTGATTCGTCGGATGGCTCATCTTCTGGTTGCAGATTGGTGGTGATTGGTGGTTCGGCGGTGCGCGTGCGGCTGGGAGTGCGCGACGGTCGAGCGCGCAGGGGCAAAAAGCCCGCCGAAACGAACGGAGTGAGGTATGCCGCGCGCGAAGACCTCGGTTCAAGGACAGCGTGAGAGAGAGAGAGAGGTCAGGGAGAGTTCCGAGAAGTCCCTAACTAAAGGTTTTCGACGTGCAACACTTTAGCGGTCCGGATTTGTTACTGTGACTCGTTTAGTTTGTGCAACATTGTAGAGGATCTTACGAGAGCCAACGTGACATTGTCTATATTCCTCGATTAGTCTTGCTAAAGAAAGCGAAGGCTTGACGATGAACTTCGTGGGAACTCTCTCATTGTCTCTTTACATATTCTCAGTTATTCCTCTCGGGCGATACAATGTCTCTATATAAATATGCGATATAAATTTGTATATACATTCAAACTTCCCTCCTGCCGCCATAAATTGAAACGTATAGTCTAGTAGCGTGGTCGTAATATAAACAAGTGCCTATGTTCGCGTCGCTCATGAAACGTGATAACGTAACACCTCCATCCCCATAAAGAAAAAGTTGTTACACGTGACAACTTTTTGTACAAAAGTTAATAATATGGACGCATACAGATAGGACATCTAACGCATTGAGTCGGCAAATAGAAGATTGATGGGTACAGATCAAGACACGCAAAAAGGGGATGGGTGACGATTAATAATTAAATAAAGCGTAGGTGCAAATTATTAAGGTGTGATACAAAACAAATGTGGAAAGGGAAAGCAAATACCTAGTCGGTTGGCCTTATGCAAGCTAATTTGAGTTTGTTAACATGCACGATTTTAAATTTATTGGTCCCTATCTCAATTTCTGCAGTTTTAGTTATCATTCGAGTAATTTTGTAAGGCCCGACCCAATTGGGGTCAAATTTCGAGGTTCTAGGTTCTTTTAACAAATATACATCATCGTTTTCTTTAAAGGTACACGGATTCAGTTGTCTGTCGTAGTACGATTTGCTTTTTCTTTTAGCCTTATCAAGATTTTCCGCCGCAGTGATCTGAGTGGTAGTAATTTTTACAAATAGGTCGTTTAAGTATTGATTGAATGTATGAGGTATCTGTTCCTTAACAAATTCTGACGGTATACTAATACCAAATACTAATTCATGTGGTGTGAACCCGGTAGTCTCATGTGTGGAGGTATTATAGGAAAACATTCCGAATCGGATCCATTCGTCCCAATTATTTTTGATGCAGTAATGTTTGAGGTAATCTATAAAATTCCTATGTGCTCTTTTTAGGGAACCTAAAGACTGCGGGTGGAAGGCAGACGAAGTTATCCTCCGTATTTTAAGGATTTTACAGAAATTTTCCATTTTCCGGCAGGTGAAATTTGTACCCTGGTCAGTATGAATGATTCTTGGATCCGTTCTATTGAAAATTTATCTTGGTCTATTAGAGTTTTGCTGATTTCGGTTAATCTGTCAGTACTAAGAGGTAGAAAATGTACTAAATTATCTTTTTGCAATAAGAGAGGATTTCTACTGTATTGTATGACGGGGAATAAGGTACTTGTCACGTTTTCAGCTGTTTCAATAACGTTAACTGAATTATTATCCGCGTGAATTTCTTCACTCGTTTGAGTGAGCCGACTGCCGAGGCTACATCCCTATCTTCCCCTTTGCAAACTTGGCATAAAAAATCGTTGTATTCCAGGTGCCTTTAAGCACATACGGAACGGCGGTCTCCCCGCAACCGCGTTGAACAAGCTCAAGCTGCTGGCCCCGCGAAGTTAGTCCACGCGATTGTGTGACCCATCGCTGGTGACCTTGACTATCCGCCACAGTCCCTGAAGCGACCACTTGGGGTTCAGGGTCGTTCAGCCAACAGGAAAAAGCTTTGGATGCCTGGGGTACCTTTCTTCCCTAACTAACGATTTTAGGGCGCCCATATGCGGCCTCGGTTTTATTTGCGACGGCGTTCCCACGCGTAAGGAAAGCAGAAGCTACAATTATTTCGTTTTTGGAATAACATATCGTTGTCTGTCTCATTGGAATCCGGATTCGAAGACGGTGTCAAGTCTGCGCAAACAAGCACCCTCTCGGAATCTTTAGGATCCAATGAGTAAAAGTTTCGACTATATATAGTCGGTCTAATATAAAATAGTATCTCTAAATAGCCTGACGTGACAAGTTGAATTCGGATCTACAGGGTTTCTGGGTTCAATATTTTGCCATCTGAACTAGCGACTCACGTTAGATGTTGTTTTGTTTTATATACACTGTGGAAAGCCACACCAATGGAGGAGAGAGCGGGCGAACCCGGTGTGTGATGTGTTCCACTCTACAAGTAACGAGATTCGAGAGAGTGTATGGTAATTTTATTCAAGATTCAAAGAACGTGGCGATAAAGAACGAAAAGAGAATATATGGATTAGCGAGGACACGCGACGACGGGTAGAAAAATGATTCGAGACCCGTACTTGTACGCGTGCGCATCCCGCACGATACCAAACATCAAAAAGTTCGTTCCCATCAGACATCAAAGCGTTCGTTCTCACACACTCTGTATATGTACTATGTAAGAGTAGAGACATCATCGATAACCTCACACAGGTTCCAAAATCTCCCTGGGGCTATATATATATCCGGCGTATAATATAATCAACAACACACGGTCGCACAATTCCATTTACGGTTTTGTGTCAAATTTTCTTTTTGCGTCCATTGCATCTTTGGTACAGTCTCTATTCTGGATTGGATTTCTGGGTTCGTTTGATTCTATTGTGAGGATATCTGCCCTGTCCTTTTTAATTCGAAAATCCTGTCGACCTGATTCCTGTTTCATTCGTTTATCTGCCCGGGTAGCTAGCATAATCGCGGTGTCTAAATCGGGTATGTCTAATCCCGATATGGCGGATGTAACATAACTGGGTAGTCCCTTCAAGAAAGTGTTGATTGCCTTTTCGGTAAAAAGAGAGGTCAACGCGCCTAGAGGTTCCAAAGGGTGTGCAATCTTCGCGTTTTGTATACCCTTATACAATGCAATTTCTATCCTTTTCCCGAAATCGCTAATGCTTTCGCGGTCTGCACGTCGACACCCTGCTAAGTCATCTAGCGTTTGTTCTAAACTAATATCTTGTTTGTAAGCTGATTTTATTAGGTCGACTAATTCTTCTATAGTTTTGGGGGTTCTAGTTTTTGCAATTCTAAAATATTCATTCTGTTGAATTTTACTCCTAGCCAGGGTTAATAATAGATCCTTATTTTCAGGCCCTACTATAGAAATAGCCGTCGTGCATTTTTCTACAAAGAGATCTACTGAATTTTCCTGCCCAGTGAAGGGGGGAATGAAATTAATTAAGAAGGTTGCTAGCGGAATAGAATTATGCGATATTCCTACACGAGGTTCGTATTACGCGGTCATTCTCTACCGTAAGGATTTCGCGGCCACTCAGATCACTTTCAGAGATTTCCTGACGTTTTAAATATCTAGCGCGTAAAGGCGGCATTTTTATAAATGAGATGACGGGTAGTCTTACGTCTATAGAAATCGCTCGTTGCCGTTGTTTGATGTCCTTGTAGTTGTTCCCAGGGATGATTCGTCTCCGCTACGTCCAGGGATGGCGAGGTCCACGTAGTGTTGCTGTCGTTCCCAGGGATGATTGGTTCCGGATGTTGAGTTGCAGGACTCCTTCCTCCGTTGGTTGTACGTGCTTGTGATTTATGGCTTCGTTAGCATGGGTTGCCAAAATCACACGTCTCCGGTATTTACCCTTATGCTCTTGGGGAAACCATGCAAAACCCAAGAGAGAGAGGTGCACTTTTCACGAGCCGGCAAATGTTGTTTTAAACAATCCCACCGCTGTCACCAGTGTTACGGTCTGAATTGTTTGGATGTAGGGAATTTGATGTCGTTCGGTTGCCCGTGGAGCGCTGAACCGCTCTGCTCGTGAAAGGTTGTAGAGAGTTGTACAACTTTGAATATTTTAAGCAAAAACTGGTACTTTATTGATAGAGCTCTATGATCTACTTTCTTTGACTGTCGAATAAAGTCTGTTTGAATTTTCCCGAGGAAAGCAAGTTTTATTCCTGCGTTCCTTCCGGTTCTTTCTCCCTTGTCCAATAGGAAAATTGGGGTCCTCTAGCTGGATGCTGATTCGTCGGATGGCTCATCTTCTGGTTGCAGATTGGTGGTGATTGGTGGTTCGGCGGTGCGCGTGCGGCTGGGAGTGCGCGACGGTCGAGCGCGCAGGGGCAAAAAGCCCGCCGAAACGAACGGAGTGAGGTATGCCGCGCGCGAAGACCTCGGTTCAAGGACAGCGTGAGAGAGAGAGAGAGGTCAGGGAGAGTTCCGAGAAGTCCCTAACTAAAGGTTTTCGACGTGCAACACTTTAGCGGTCCGGATTTGTTACTGTGACTCGTTTAGTTTGTGCAACATTGTAGAGGATCTTACGAGAGCCAACGTGACATTGTCTATATTCCTCGATTAGTCTTGCTAAAGAAAGCGAAGGCTTGACGATGAACTTCGTGGGAACTCTCTCATTGTCTCTTTACATATTCTCAGTTATTCCTCTCGGGCGATACAATGTCTCTATATAAATATGCGATATAAATTTGTATATACATTCAAACTTCCCTCCTGCCGCCATAAATTGAAACGTATAGTCTAGTAGCGTGGTCGTAATATAAACAAGTGCCTATGTTCGCGTCGCTCATGAAACGTGATAACGTAACAGGACATAGATACAAATGATTCGTAATCGAATAATTTTGTTATATTTAGAAAAAGTCATGAAAAATGTAAGTGATAATGTGTAATTATTGTTTATTAAAAATAATATTGACAGAAAGAATAATTAGAATTTGGTAAATTTTATTGTAAGACCAGAAAATTCATTTTCTCGCTACATGAAAATTAGCTTAAAGCGGACCCATTTAAAGTGGGGATTTATCGATTGTATTGAGCCTTTATATTGTCTATCAAATTTTATACTTTCACTTCAGTTTATCGTTCTGTGTACATAATCATCTTAATCTGGAAGATGCATATTAACCGATGTATCGAAAAACAATATGTTTTAATTTGAAGAGAAGAAATCGTTGGATATTAGTTGCTTTAAGAATTGGAATGTAAGATCAAAATGGTGGCAGTGGCAGATAGATCGATATTGGCCTGCAATGTCACGTATTGTTGATAATTCTTCTCTTTGTCGCACATGAGTAAGTAAACATTTATGAACGTTTATTTTACGTAGAGGATGATATTATTTTATTCACTTCTACAGTATATCGATCAATTAATTATCGGTATGCCCGCGAAATTTAAGTCCTATTTCTCAATTTGCATTTTTTTTTAAATATTTTTTTTTTCTTGCATATTTTATCTTACAATTTTGACGCACAGGTGAAAATATTAATTTAGTAAATCGTATAGATTAAATAAAACCGAAAATAATGCTAATTTCTTTAAATTTAGAACAGAGCATGGAATGGATGGATCGTGTCCATTACTCCTTCCATCCTTTGGGGAAAAAGGCAGCTCTGAGAGGGAAGCTATATACTCGTTGCAAAAAGTGGGTTTGTACAGACCACCCTCGGATGCAATTGACTTAGGATATCATACACTGGACAACAATGCCTGCCGATCTACATCTTTATCCACTGCTATATCGGTTCCTATTAGGCAACAAACCTTGTTGCAGCAGAAATGTGTGTACACTGCTGATCTGTGTCAGCTGGATGACACCTTATTATTAAGAATATTCAGTTGGCTGGGTACTAGAGATCTCTGCTCCATTGCCCAAACCTGCAGACGTCTTTGGGAAATAGCGTGGGATCCATCACTCTGGAAAGAAGTTGAAATACGATATCCCCAGAATGCAACTGTTGCATTGAATGCACTGTCTAGACGAGGATGTCATGCATGCATTCGGCGTCTTGTGCTCGAAGGTGCTGTTGGTCTGGCTGGTATTTTTACTCAGCTGCCATTTTTAAGTTTAACTTCCTTAGTACTGCGACATTCCAGACGCATCACAGACTCAAATGTGAGTGCTGTATTAGACAATTGTATAAATCTGAAGGAACTGGACTTGACGGGATGCGTTGGCGTATCTAGAGCATGCAGCCGAATAACAACACTGAAGTTGCAATCGTTGGATCTCAGCGATTGTCATGGGGTCGAAGATTCTGGCTTAGTACTGACACTCTCACGTATGCCGCATCTCGGATGCTTGTATCTACGACGATGCGCGCGTATAACTGATGCCAGCCTTATCGCGATTTCTTCCTATTGCGCCAGTCTCAGACAGTTGTCTGTTTCCGATTGTGTGAGGATTACAGATTTCGGAGTTCGTGAATTGGCAGCCCGCCTTGGTCCGTCCTTGCGTTATTTTTCGGTAGGCAAATGCGATCGCGTGTCCGATGCTGGTCTATTGGTCGTAGCCAGGCATTGTTACAAATTAAGATATTTGAATGCTCGTGGCTGTGAAGCACTCAGCGACAGTGCTACGTTGGCTTTGGCCCGTGGATGTCCCCGATTAAGAGCTCTTGACATAGGAAAATGCGATATTGGTGATGCAACACTCGAGGCTCTCTCGACCGGATGTCCAAATTTGAAGAAACTATCTTTATGTGGTTGCGAGCGAGTCTCGGATGCTGGCTTGGAAGCGTTATCCTACTATGTACGAGGATTGAGACAATTGAATATCGGCGAATGTCCTAGAGTTACATGGGTCGGATACCGGGCGGTGAAACGTTATTGCCGTAGATGCATTATAGAGCATACTAATCCTGGTTTCTCAAGCTGAGCCTTTTAAACCGTCCTTTATTTACGACACTTACTATCTATTTATTAACAACTTTCATTTCATCTCTCGTCTAGACACTAATTTGTAAAAAGCAATTATTCAACGATTGTGAAGATATATACATATATATCGTATACCACAAGTCATGCGAGAGTATATCGTATATGTCTATATATATTTACATACGTTACAAATATTACTCTTTGCTATTTATTAATTTTATAATTTAATACACAAAAGCGATCTTTTAAATTTTATGTAATTTGTATATTTATTTTATAAATAAAAATTTTTAGACTCAATTTAATTAGGTAATATGTGACTCAACAGTTATTTAAATGTGTGTGGATTCTATACATTTACACTATTTATAGTACACTCGATGGGGATAAAAAGAGCTTCATTTTACGTACAAATTTTTCGAACATCTTTACATATTCGGCATTCAATGAGAAATAATTAATGTAACTATTGTACACATACGTATATTGTACCCATTGTATATAGTTTCAACACATGTACATATAACCTGTTTTTGCGTAAGAAATTGCATGTACGCACACCATGCACACAAACATATAAAACACGTGGTCGCTTAAGATTGGTTGAAAGCATGCAGCACTGTTTACTGCGGTTATAAAACGAGATGACGTTTCTCATTTCAATAAGTGTATTTTGTTGAAATGGACAATTATGTCAGAAGTTAACGATTAATAATTAAAAAGGACAACATTCACGTAAGTTAACTAAGTTAACTATTCTTTATGATAATTTGCTTTGCATATTTAACTTTTCATTCACTTAACCTACTCTATCTTTCAATGTAGTGTGAGATTAATTATAATTGGAGAAGTTCGTGAAGTTTACTGATGAAATCGTAATAACATTTAAAAAATCATGAGGCCTGTTCAGAGGAGGCAACAGGGCTTTCAATACGGCATTTATTTGCTCTGTATGCAAGCCCTTAATTTCGGAATTGATAAAATTCCACCAGCTACTTTGATTACGATCCTTGGTCAAGTAAGTATTTTCGTTAATTTAATATAGTTGCTAAACTAGATTACTAAGTTCAGTTCTCTGTTTAAATTACAACAACAATGAACGCATTATAATGATGACAAAATATAGAAAATAAATTTTTCTTTTGCCAGGTTTTATTATATGTTGGTGTAATAAAAGTTCCTTGGAATGCAGACGAAGTATGCATATCCGCGATAAAAGTATTCAAACATCGAAATTGGAAATCTTTCATAGTATCTAGTTTTGAACATGGTTCTGATATGCACTTATACTATAACATGGTCTCTTTGATCTTAAAAGGTGCCTACTTAGAACCCATGTATGGAACACCAAATTTTACTATATTATTGAGCATTCTTACACTCGGATGTAGTGCTATGTATGCAAGCTTAGGATATGCCTTAATGCAATTAACAGGAGATTATGGGTACTACACTCAATGCGCTATTGGATTTTCTGCAGTTTTGTTTGCATTAAAGGTAATTGTAATTTGTGAGGAACAGGATAGAATTCATGATGTCGGCGGCTTTAGAATACCCAGTAAAATTGCTGTTTGGGTGGAATTGATTTTAATTCATCTTTTGGTACCACAGTCTTCGTTTATTGGGCATCTTGGGGGTATTTTGATCGGTTGTTTGTATTGCTATACTTTCATTGGTGAAACAATAGATAATATAATATGTAATTTAAGTGGTATGCCTATTATACATGAAGAACAATTTTACAGACGACGAAATTCATTTCTTTCATAACATTTGAAGTAACAAAATTTTTATAAGGAATATACAGCAATAGATTCAAAAATATTCTTATTGATGAATTTGACACCTGTTTTAAATAAATTGATTCATCAAATTGTAAATTAAAATATGTATAGATAAATGTACAGAATATTTATAAATTACTTATCATAAATGACTTGTATTTATAGTATTCATACGTTAAAAAAATTGATTAATAGTTTATTTAATTTATTACACATTAATCTAGAAAATATTGTAACATTTCTAATTTTGCTAAAGTTTTAAATGTGTAATTCTGAAGGTGATGAATTATCTTTGAGGTGTTTGTACATAGTATGTCTATCTGTATGTATTAATATATGTATATACATACATATACTTATAAGAAATGGTACATAAAAAATAGATGTGATTTATATATTCTTTACGTATTTTTGTTATACTGTATAAAATAATAAATTAATTTTCTATCAATATAATTTTACACCTCATTTACATCTTTATCAACATATATATTCTTCGGCATTACATAATACATTAAAGTTTATCTACATTATCGTAACTTAAATATAACAAAACTGATGTATGAAAATTTTGCTAGATTCTCAGTCCGTTTCTCGATTGCGAAGTAAAAATTCAATTCACCAATCTCTCGTAACTTTATTAACAGAATTTAAAGATTTCATACAAGTTGTATAATTTAACATTGAGTATTTTAGATCTCAATTCCGGATTCAGTATCGATGCCACTAAAAAAATGTAATGACAATAATAAGTATAATGCAATGATATAGAAAATGTATTAATAAATGAATAAAGAAACCTACAAACTGTCCTATCATCCATTCTGTGAGGTATATCATAAAATATGAAGTATGAACACATTCTTCGCAACGTCGTTAAATCACACTGTATTTCTCCTGTAGTTAAGTATGATTTGATGCACGATTTCAGATCTGAAAAACGAAAATAAAGAATAGCATCGGACCAAAGGTAGAATAATTGTAATTAAAGGAGACAGAATAATTACCATTTTCCCAACTATCTATAATATACGAAATTTTTTGTACAATTGCTTTCACGCTTTCAGCATTTAGTAACGGTTTCCTATTATCTGTATACGATCGTTTCAATACTTGAGACGAAACAAGTTTTATTTGCCACACAGAGAAACTATTCGGTTCTCTTTCAATAATTTCTATGCTCTTTAACAAATTTACCCACAAAGGAAGAAGGGTCACCTTATCTTTTATCACGCATTCATAAACAATTATAGCAAACGTGTGCAAAAAATGTTTCTCGAACTCTGTCATGTCAAAATGTTGTCCTTCGAATTTAGACGAATTATTGACGTTTTTTAAACCAGACGACAACTCTGCAATTTCCATTTTCTCGATAGATGAATCCGATCGTTCATTCCAGCTACCACTTATCCTTTCGGATACATCGCTCAAGCTCTGACTTAAATATCCAGAACTACTTTTAGCTAAACTACTGTAAGACTGTGCAGTCAAGTTACTGTCAATATTAGTCTTGTCTTTTTTAGGCTGCTGTAAAAAGTATTTCACTATATTCAATACAGTTTTATTGTTTGTAAATGAGGTCACAGATTCAGGACGAGCAGCCCAAGCAATCACATTTTCTGTTGTTAACGTTTGTGCAATTAAACTTCTAAATCCCTGCAATATTTAACAATATAATATTAATACTTGGAAGATTAATGTGACTATTAAACTAGATAAAGTAAAAGTATTTACGTGAGGATCTTCTATGTACGGTAAACAACCAGCTCTCTGTTTAACATCCAACGGTTCGCTTTTTGTAAGCATATTTTCGAGATGCTGCCAGTTATGACCTTTCTCGAAAACAATTTCCCAGTATCGTTCATCTTTCAGTTCGATCTTTTTAAGACTGGACAACTGTGGTAACAAACATGGTGATTGAAGTATTAAATCTTGTCCCTCGGCTTGCTTTTCCGATTCGAATGTTAAGTGTACTTTGCTATAACAATACTGACGACTATCAATGTCTCTAGGTAAAATAACACGTGGTTCTGCAGCCAACACATACAGGTGTCTCAATGCTTGTAAATGATATCTAGAAACATACAATTAAATAGCAAAAAGGTACTACAGTCACTGCATAATATAACAATTTCTACGACTAAATTTAAATAGTATACAAACCTGTTATCATTACTGTGAGTTGGAAATTTTGGGAAAAGAGAGATTATAAGTGCAGCTACAGCACTGGGGCTATTGGAGAGGGTATACATTCCTCCTCCTAGAAACAAAAGACCAAGAGCCATGTGCGTTGCTAAATGAGAACCATATGTAACGACACTGCTTGCTGGGCCTACGCGAGTTCTCACGTGTCGGCATATTCTCATGATCTGTAAAATTATAAGTATTGCAAAATGCTAAGAATACATAAAATTGAGAAGTATTAAATATCCTACCTCTAAATCACCCGACCCCGCCATTACAACGGCAGCTGAGAGTAAAGTAACGTTTAAGCAGGTTTCAATAGTTGATTTTCCTGCCAGTTCCGCAATAGTTTTATGTGACAAAGCAGTAAACATTTGAGCATAGTTGTATAAAGTTTTAAATGCATTTCTGTTAGCGGTGCCTGCATACTTCAAGCCTAAAGCCATGCAAGCTCCCGCAATAATATTGCAATATGCTTGGCTGTATTTCAATGAATATCATTATTAATCAATATAAGAAAAAGACAGAACGTAAATGTTTTTATAAAAACAATATACTAACTTCATGGTTTCCAAATCTACATTCTGTGCTATTTCGGATGTCGGCTTTTGTAATCGGTATTTATAAACAATATTAGGTACGTGACTAGATACCCAAGATTTTGTTGGTTCAATCTCGTTCCAAAGTATAAGTGATTTTGCTAATATTCGCAGTAACAAAAAATCAGGTCGTATAAAATCGAGTAAATACTGAGTGTCGGGGGCCTGCATCCATTCTGCAACGGCCCGATTTCCAGTATTGAAGTACATAAGACCTAGAGCTATAGTTGCTCCTGGACTGGTCACGTCAATATTTATAGAATCACCTTCTCTAATTTGATAACTAAAATCATCAAATAGATAAGCTACAGAAGTCGTTCTATAAAAAAATAATTTGTATAACATAAATGTAATTACCTAGGTGATTTGTATTTGTCTTTTTGTGAACCAGTAAAAGGCCTGACGTGTCCACCTACCATATAATAGTGTAAAGTATCAGGGATACTAGTTAGATCTGGTCCACCGCCGCTTCCTAGTACAACTAAACCCAATGCTAATCCTGCCGCTAACGAGTAAGACTCTCTGTCTACACAATTTTTGATTTCTGGCCCTGGTGGTCTACCTGAATTCACCAAATTATAATCAAACATTCAATCAACGCTTATAAATTTATAGTACTTACCAATTTCTGATAATAAAGCGTGTGAAATGTGCCTGTGAGCAGTACCCTGGTATACCAAACCAACCCCCATTAATGCGGCAACTTGAACGTTGTGATGAACACTTAATTCGATGCTCGTTGGAGGCAATAATGTTTCAACGTGAAGTGACAACAATTTAGTCATAGAAACATTCATTGTGCCACGATGCGTCGCTGATAATCCCAGTAAAAGACCAACACTAGTAGCTTCGTGACATTCTACTAAATATTCGTACATATTAAAGGGTGCTAAATTTTTCAGATGGCCATTCAATCCAAGAGCCATCAGAAAACCTGAATGCTCAATGCCAAATTCTCCTTGTTGTTGCTTATTGTATACTATCCACGTTGAATCAATATTCGACGCGTTTGGGTGAATACGAAGCCCTGCAGCTACGCCATTGTGAAACAGAGGCCACAAATTCATATTTGGAGGAACATCGATATGAGCCAATTCTACGGTGGTCCCACGTGGAGGTGCTTTTCCTACCAATAAAATAATATTTTTGTAATACCGATTTCCGCATGGTTTAGTAATTTCGTTTTTGTCTCATACCAGTTAAACATAGTCGTGGAATTGGTAACTGTTCTGTAATAATAGGTGTCGACGTTCTTAACGTAAACATGCCTCGAGCCACAGGAAGTGCCATTGTCCTCGTACACAATGCATGCAAATGTTTTTCTTGTTCTTCTATAAACTCATGATCACTCACGTCTGGCCTTTGTACTATTGCTATTCTCACTGGTTTAGAAGAATTAAGAAGTTTTCGTACTTCTGTTACTCTGTGGTCTTTGTTGAATCTTAACTTTAATACAACATCATCGAATTCCATCCCATCGTCTTGTTCAGGATCTTTGATGGAATAGTTTTTTCCTTCATTTTCCGAGTGCCGATTCGATGCAGATGATTTTAAATGCATGTCTAATGCTGCCAAATCTTGACGATCTATCAATTCGTATGCCTGCATGGGCCAATTCGATGGAGGCCGTTCTCTACACCTGTACATTACATCCTTCAACAGTAATGATATACCAGGGGGCAAGATTTCAAGATCTTTTTTGGTCATACCTGAGAACAAATACTGGAAGTAACGAAAATTCATATTTTTAATGAAAACCATTTTGAATTTCAAGTTTCTCGGACTCACCCATTTCATGGTACATCAACACTATCCTATCTATTGTAGAGTACTCAACTTTTCGAAATATTTCTTTCTCATGTTTCGTTCCATTATCTTGGAAATCTATTCGACTACCAACTGGTATTACATGCTTCACAAACTTATCCATTTCCGGTATATTCGTTTCATTCTCGTGCGCTATTAGCGCAGTTAAGTAAACTATATTCTTTGTTCTCGGATTAACTTGACTTATATAGGGGAATGGCGTGATTTCTCTTCTGTTTAATAAATTGTCTAAAGTCTCAAATATATTCGGCGGTTTCGGTTGAATGTAATTTGGTACAGAAATCTTCAGTAAGTCCGACTCATTTATTTGAGACGTAGCGTCTCGTACGTGATAAAGAGTCGGAAAATCTAAAAAGTAGTGATGCGAATATATTTCAAATTTCAAATCCACACTCAGCTGATACAGTAGTTGTGCGAGTAGTGGTAAGCTTTCTGACATTACGCAATTCAATTTTAATTCTTCGTATAAGAGATGCAATGAGAACAGAACTAGTGGAAAATATGGGAATAAAATGGATTGTATGTTAATTCTTCCCGTAGTAGTTGATTCCATAGCATTTGGCACCGATGTCCGCAGAGTATTGGACGTTTTCTGGAGACCAAGTATATTTGAAGTAAAACTTTGCGAATTCCCATTTTTAATTGAATGCACTACGTACATCCAATCGTCAATAGACCCTGAGTTGTTTGTTTTCTGTTTTTTCGGCACTACCATTGGACTGTTGCGTTCAGCAAGTTGGTCGTTTTCATTTCTTTGGATTAATTGTAACTTTTCTACTTCATAGCCCAATAATGTAAATAAAACTACAAGAAAATGATACCACTCCTGTTCCGGTGAAAAATCTTGAGGTCCAGGAGCATTTCGAGCGCCATACCATTTTACCAATAGCTGCATTGCCAAATCTTTCTGCAGAACACTTCTCAACGTTTGTAAACATTTAGTAACTGTAAAGAGATATCAAATAACTATTAGTAACAAAATACAAACAATGTCTTTATTATAAATTGCGTATAATACACGTTTCTTGTTACCTAAAGGAGAAGTACTAGACGTAGGTAAAGTTATTCGAAAATAATTCTTGTTACCATATTCTAAAGTAACCTTATTCCCTACAGCTTCTTTTAAAACAAGATAATTGGAATCTACTACAGAATTTTCTAACAAAATCGGAGGTCTTGCACAGTTTCCTCCTACTGGACTTAGTAAGTGCAATCCTTCCTCAAATTTAAGATCATGTACAGTAGTACAACTTTGAGAGATCAGTGAACTTCGTCGTGGAAACGGAGAGCTTAATTTAGTATTAATACTGGATAAGAAATAATTGCATCCGGTTAAATTTGGAAGAATTCCTGTGACATGTAACTTTCCAACACATATCACACCGGAATACAACACCACACCATTAGATAAATCCATTATAGCTATCATATGCAAATTCTGTAAAAAACATAAAATAAAGAAAATAACATATTTTATTCTTAACACAATAATTACACACGAATATATTGATAAAGATGAAAATTAATACTGACTGGTATACTAACTGCATCCTTTGCTACAATACTTGTCACCATGCCAAAAATAATTTGTTGTTGCTTGTTGGTTTTTTCAAGTCTCACCAGAAATAGTTGTGATCGTTGTGGGACCAAATAGCACAAGTAACTCTGCCCAACAAGATCTGACGATAAAAAAACTTTAGATGCCGGTCCAGATACAACTTCCCTTAAAAAGGATGATATTGTTAGTTCTAACAATGTAGTAATTTGGTACAACATTATCTGACTTACTTCCTAGTTAAAACCCAAAGGAATTGGAAACACAAAGGAAATCTGTAATAGGGTATATAAAGATGGGATTCTAAAAGATTCACAATATAGACAAAGTACAATACTTACTTTGGAATTCCGACATTTTCAGTCCAGACATGATCGAGACAAATTTCAGGACACAAAGGCTTACTGGATGCAACAATATCTTGCAATTGTATGTTGCTACAGCTACCAACAGGACTGTTTTGTACATGACTCAATGCAGATGCCATAATCGCATGGTGTAATCTGGTGTGATGAATGACAGAAGTAGGTGGTGCTCCAAGTAATGGTGAAAAGGCAGAGTGAGTGGGTGATTGACAACGTGAAATAGTTGCCATTGGACTCTGAGATCTAGAATGTTGTTGTTGCTGTTGTTGCGAAGGAGACGGTCCTCCCGAACAAGTGGTAGTATACGATGTACGAGAACCAAATGGACTATTTGTTATGCCTAGTCCCACAGTACTTAATTGCGCGTTCGGTACTCCTAAATTACGATTATTCGATACAGATATTTATAAAAGTTCTTCAAAATCATTTCGATAAAGGAAAAACGAAGACCTTACCAAATATACTTAAGTATCCTTTACTTGTACAACTTTTGTTATACGAAAGACTATTTCCAAAGTTCATTGGCGATACACTTGCTGACTGATTGAATACGCTAGAAGTGGTATCATTACTACCACAGACCACTTGACACTCTTCTATTAGTGCTTTACGAATTTTATATACAGAATGCAATCCAGTCTTTGTATCATATATCACAGCTAAAGATGGTTCAGAACTGGTAAATACAATTCTCTGATTTGAATCATACATGTACGATATACTTCCTACAAGTATTATTATGTTTATATAAAAAAGACTTGAATTAATCTGAATATTATAAGAGAATACATAAAGATAGTAATAGTACCATGTTTAATAAGTACAGGGCAAATTTCATCTAAAGGATGCATTAGCGAAAATGCTACTGGTAAATTTGTGTCACTGTGCAACTGTAACTTGTTTCCATCTAATGAAGTATATCTGCAAGCAATAAATAAGATTGAAAATATTGTTTCTTAATAAGTCTTGGAAAATTGAAACAGACCTTATCTCGGATGATGGAACTTGTGACTTCTCTAATAAAATTCCATATTTTGTAGGCCAAACTGCAGACACCTAAGTCACAACGCAATTTTAAATTTGTCTTCTAAAAAGACTTTATTCTATTGTTACATTTCATTTTTACCTGAAACTGTAAACTGGATACATAATCTTCGCCAGTTTCTGCAAATACTTTTAGCGTATAAGAATCAATTAAGCATATACATTCTACCACGTTATTGTTACACTCGTCATCCTCTGATTCTTTTCCTTTTAACAATCGATTGGGTATACTTGTATGGAATTTACACCATAGAGCATGTTTAATGTCTGTTTCACAAGTATAAGTTGTTTGTAACACACGAGTATTTTGACTACCCTTTGAATGAATTGCAACTTTGCCTGAGCAATATAATTCTTCTTCTCCACATAAATCATTCTCACGTACGATCCAGAAATCTTTCTGTACATTTCAATAGTTTTATTTATTTGTTTATTAGAAACTCCAGCATTAAAGATGCTAATTTGTTATGATTGGAATAATTAAAAATCATTGTAATCCACCATACAAAATGTTAACAACTTACCAGTGATCTATCTGAAATATTTACTTGACTAAATTTTTGTAACAAAATATTCTCTCCAGCGGCAGTTTGATTATTTAATACATGTTGACTAACTATTGGTTCAGGATGCCTTAAAATTGTCTGTCTTCCACCAGGAGTATACTCCTTCAACGAAAACATTATACGGGTAAAATTATCATCATATAATGGTACAATATTAAATAACGGAAGAAATGATTCGTGTTGATTGTACGTTTCTTAACCTAAACACTTCGTGACTTACCACCGGTTCTGAGGCGGCAATCATCTTTTTCCTAGTTTCATCCAGATTTGCAGACTGTAGTAATTAAAAGCTAGGAAGACGATACTAATAGATATTTATTTAAGACTATCTTCCAAAGTTGATTGAAATTGCTTTTGTGAATGATATTGTTAAGCGATGGATGCGTCACTATGGACATCGCCATATTCGAATATGCATACGTATATGTACCATACACAACCGATGTACATCATATGGCACACACACACGTACACGTGTGTATACAGGGTGTCTCAGGTTTTAATGTTCAAACTTTGTCAGTGTATTCTATAGCACAAAGTAAAAAAAATATTATGTAAACATAGGTCACATAGAGCTTTATTAAGAAGTTATAACAAAAATTCAGACGAGGAATAGTAATCAACTTGTTGTTACTGCAAGCATTGGCTTGAATAGATGAACAATATTGTATTTTTCAGTGTGTTTATATAAGCTATGTTTACTATCTGAGATCACCAAAGCTCTATACAACTTATGTTTACATAACATTTTTTTTTTACTTTGTGCCATAAAATACACTGACAAAGTTTGAACATTAAAACCTGGGACACCCTGTATATATGTATATACATATGTTCTGAAATGTCTACGCACTATTTACGTACATATATGTATAAGTTAAATGCATCGTTAATTAAACGTTACGATACTATTACGATAAAATTGTGTAATAAATACACCACCTTAATAATACTTTTCGTGAACCTTCTTGATCATGGAAAACATTGCATGATTTATTTGTTACTGCAGAAATGTGACGCCACCACCAACTATGACAATTATACACATGGCAATAATTACTTATACGTGTAAATGTTTATAGATTTATTTTACCAAAGTATATTTACAAATACTTTGCAAAATTGTTACTGCAGGTAGAAATTACATTATCCTTTCATTATAACGTTAAATCGATCGACTAAAGCACTTAACTTTTTTTTAGTTCAATAAAAACTGATCGCTATGTTATATTAAATATAACAAAACTATAAATAGTATAAAAAACATAAATACATACATATAGGTATATTGCGGATGTAGTATTTCAAAAATAAACACTTTCAAATTTATAAATAAATACGGAATTTAATTTCACTAAACATTGAAATTTGGAAATTTGTCTATGTACATTTCCAAGGAACCGTAAGAAATAATAGAAATCTCATAAAAACAGAATAAGAAATTTATTGTATAATTGCGACTGAAAATAAATATCATGATTTTTTACGACTATTCAATTACAAAATAAATCATATTGCATGCGTGTTTCGTGATTCCTTGGAGTATTATTCTCATTTAAAAGAGAAAGTTAAAACGCATTTGAAAAGAAATTGCAATATTAAAAGCATTAAGAAAGCACTGCCAACACGGACATGTCGATCTTTGTGCTGAGTGTGCCATTATTTATGTGTTGTACTTAATTTATGTGTCATTGAAATTTTCCATTTTTCTAAATTATATTCAGAATGTTTTACGATGAATCGCTCTCATACCAGCTTCTTCGTATTCCCTTTTACTAACCCACATCTTCTTAAATGTATCTAAAGAAGCTAAAATGGACCCACCAATCCAGGTGCTATACAATCGTTCTTGAGGCGCCGATATCTAAGCATTACAATAGAATGACAATGTTAAGAGAACTTGTTGTAATAAAGGATAAAATTTAAATTGAATGAATTTTTATATGTACCCTAATTTTGACTTCCTTTGGTGCCATTTTACGAATTTCAGATAACAGTCTGTCACCAAATCCCTAGTGTACAAACAATGCATATAAAAATATTATTCAGTCACATCAGATTTGAATAACTTTATACTTACACGGAATAGTGTTGATCCTCCGGACAAGACAATGTTCTGGAATAATACTTTCCTCAAATCTATATCAGACTTCTGAATGGAATATGTTAACACTTCATGGAGTCCTTCATATTCTTCACCGATCAAATCTGGTCTAAAGAGCACTTCGGGAGCTCGAAACCGAGCTGGACCAATCTGTTATAAAAAAAGTATTGTACTCTGCATATATGACGTGATATGACGCAATATTCAAATTAGCTTAAAATACTTTATACTATTAGGAAGGGCCTGCAGTTATAATTATAATGAAGAATTAAATTGCTACTAACTGAAATAATTACCTCTAAGTAACTACCATCGGGCAATAAATATTGAAACTTCTCTGTATCGACTGTTTCCTCTTTCTGAGGATTACTAGCGAGATAGCATATACGTTCTTTAATTGTCCTAACAATTTCAAATTCTGCTGTTGTTTTGAAATTAATACCCTCTTTACGTAGAAGGAGTCGAAGATGTCTTGTAACATCACGGCCTGCTATATCGACCCTCATAATACTATGAGGCATAGCAAAACCTTCATAAATAGGTACCGCATGCGTGACACCATCTCCTGAATCTAAAACAACTCCAGTCGTTCGTCCTGTAGCGTATCTATCAAATTAAAAAAATAACAATTACATTTACTGTGGCATTATATCTATAAATGATATTATTTCAAATCAAAAATGAATAAGTCAAATACCTACAGACTAAGCACAGCTTGCATTGAGATAAATAAAGCTGGTACATTGAATGTGTCAAAAAATATTTCTGCTGCTTTTTCACGATTTTTTCTTGGATTAAGAGGTGCTTCCGTTAGTAAGACTGGATGTTCTTCACTAAACGTAGCTAATTGTTCTTTACTATATATGTAAGACCAAATTCTTTCCATATCATTCCAGTCTGTAACAACTCCATGTTCCATTGGATAATTGAGAGATAAAAGGCCACGATGTTCTTCTGCGACTAGACCCATAAACGTATTTCCTTCCAAAGCACCAGCCATAATACGAGTGTGTTTGGGTCTTCCAATACTACAAAATATCATTATCAAAAGATCACGATAATTAAATATCAATGAACTTAAATAATTTATAGCATATTTATAATTTTTGGTATTCTGTTTGTATAAAAAAAAGAAAACGAAAAAATCTTCATGCAGGTTAGCCTTTTTTGTTGAGTTACTTTACCACTTATTGGTACCACTAAGCAAACATTCTAGGAGATAGTATAGAAAAATCTACTTACTAATTGGGAAAACTGCATTTTGGTATCTGATCACCTGCAAATCCTGCTTTGATTACTCCTGAACCCTAAAAAGCCCAAACGATTACACAGTCACATAATTACCGTTCTGAAATTGAAGACGTTGCAACAATTTTACAAAGATCGTCAAATTTATTTGCTATCTGGTCGAAGTATAAGTCGAAAAAATTTGGTCCACAAAATTTAATAACATAATCGATGCAAATCATTTCAAGGAGAAAGTTCGAAATTTTGGAGTTTCTTAGGAGCCGACATTATGGTATGATTCAATTTGACATACCGAAACAAGGAACGTAAAACATTAAACAATTTTTAAATTTAATAAGTCACTTACATTATCGATTACCACAGGCTGATTAATTATGACATCATAGGGCTCCATAATTATTTGGAAAATGTACTGTTTTATGTAAGAACTTCAAAAATTCACAACTGTAACCCCTCAGTCACACACCTATTCTCTGGTGAGATTTGAAGTCAGTTATTGACAGCTAGACGAAACAAAATCACTTCTTCCGACTAGTCTCAAACAGTGTTGCCAATAGAAAATTAAAACTAAAGCTTCAATCGGTGAAACCGGTAGATTTAAGCCACCAGATATGCAAGTGATACAAATAATATTAAATAATCAGACATTATGTATTTAAAGAAAATGTACTTGTACGACATTGATATACATAAATATTTGAAACGTGTTTATTTTTAAAATAATTTAACATTACAGCGTAGTTTTTGTTTAACGAATCGCAGCCAAAATCTGAAAGTTGCTTATGTGTTTGACTATTTCAAACAACGACTTTTCCTTTTAAAATTAGTTAGATAATTACTTTTCTATGTATACGTGTCTAAATGTGCAAATAACAGACACAATTAATGTTTAAAAACCAATATAATATAAATAATTTGCAAGCTAATATTATGCAAGTATAATATAAAAAATATAAAAATTATATTACTTTCCCTCAATTAAAAGTACCTTAATGTACCAAATAGTCTCCACACATAATAAACTTTGCATAGTCGCAATGTGCGAGTAAGTGTTTGAACATATTTTTGTGCACTCTAAATGCAACTCTATTGCATTATTTCGTAAAACATATACACCTATAAGTTACCAAAATTTCATATTATGGAAAATATTCTGTTTCATGCAAGCAATTTTGATAATTTATAGGATTTGTCATATGTTATTACATTCTCTGCAGACATTAAGAGAGTCTTTTGATTTTGCTATTACTAAACGAAAACAAATGGAAGTATTCGGAACTATGTGTAATATAAAAAGGAAACTAATAGATTTCTGCCATAAGTAGAACAGTTAAAGATGTCCAACCAGTAAATGGATGGCTTCCTTTACCATCTCCATTAACGTCTCCATAATTTTCCCATACATATCCAGACTTTTTATACTTTTTGATGATATTCTGTATCAAATTTAGCCTTAAATTCTGATAAATAATTTTCGCTTTTTCTTGATACGGTCCTTCTATATTGGAATAATAATGAGTTGCTCTTACTGTTAAGTAATTCATATTCATCCAAATCGCACCTCTCCAATAAGGAGCATCATGTTCGGTGTTATATTTCATGTATAATGGAGATGTCTTCGCGAGTGAACGTAGGCCATATGTAGTCCATAGAAGATTAGGATTCGTTAAATCTTCTAACACTTTACCTAATTGCGGAGATTCAGGATCAATAATTTGTAAAATATATGGGAATAATGAGATGTAACCAAAAGATGAGTCTACATATTTTAAAGTCGGATCTTCTAAAACAATACGTATCATTTCTGATGATTGCACTTGGGATCTCGGAGGTGAAGGTTGTCTTCTTAATGTTACTTTATCTGTATGCAAGCCAAAATCAGCATAAGTCTGTGTATTCGGCGACCAGTGTAATTTATTTAATAAATTATTATCCGATAGATATCGATACGTCTCCTGATACTTATCATTAGGATTATTTATAATATCACTAATCTGATACATGATATCAGCGGCAGCTGCGATCCAACAACGTAAATCAACGTGTCGTTCGTCAATGTTTGGATGAGATGCTCTTGGATAATCATCTAAACCAGATGTAAGGGTTTTTGGATTCAATTCTCTATTCGTAGTACCATCCCTGCCTCGCCATCTATACGTGCTTGGCAAATCCCCTGTTTGTGTGGTGTTAAACCAATTGAACCACGTCTGAAGACGAGGATACAATCTGTCAAGGAATTGAAAATGATTCTCCAATATTTCCTTTTGATTGTGTTTAAGAATAAACTGTAGTGTTAAAAAGAACATGGGCGGATTGGCATTTGTGTTGATTTGAGTGACAAACTCTTCTGGAACTTTTGCTAGAGCTTCTTGACTCAAAATCATTTCTCTTGGTATCCATCCTTCAACGTTCATTAAATCGAACCAGTGATTTATAATATCTAGTTCAATTTCTAAATCCCACGTCGATATCAGTAAGCCATGGAAACCTTCGTCCCATAGAAAACCTCGCGGGAAAAAGCTTCTACTCGGTACAGCAGTATACAAAGGTGCTTTCCAGTAAGGCACAGGTCCTTTAGTATATTGGCTTTGCACTTGCGAAGTTCCATAAAAATAGCCTATGGAACCTACCATGTTCGACAGTGCCATTTTCGCAAACTTTATTTCTTCGTCCGTATAACTCTTTTCAGCCAATTTAAAGACTTTTTCAAATTTTTGGTTGAATAATCTTCTCTGCATTTCTAGAGCGCGCTCGTAATTTTTACCAACTAATTTATCACCTCTATTTATAAAACTCCCAGACTCATAACTGACTTCTATTGAAAAAGGAATTCTTCCTGTTATTTGCGATACAATAAAGTTTGCATCTTTCTTCTTTCCATCTACAGCCAGTGGTACTTGTTCACCAGATAAAACTATATGTTTCTTCGTAGATCCTTTATGAGTGGCAACTCTAAAATTCTGAAGAACAGATTCTTTCAAATGGCTCAAACCAGGAGTAACAGTTGCTAAAAACGAGTGCTCCTCCATACTCCCTTGAAGTACGTTAATGTTTATCTTAAATGTGCCCAAACCTTGGGTATTTCCTTCTACACCTGTTATATGTTTCTCATCACCAAGACTGGCTTTAATCCAACCCTTAGTGTGTTCATCAGTGGCAGTGTAAAAGAGTAAAGAAATTTCTTCACCATCTCGTATTTGTTTCTCAGATGTTACAGCGATTCTCGCTGACCAATCTCCACCATGTTTACCACCAGGTCTTTTAACAAATGTAGTATTCAAAATAACTGAATTATCTACTATTTCTTGAACACCAAAATTTCTTCCATCATGTTCCAACCACGCATATCTAAATTAAATTTTTACAGCATTGATTATATAATATATTCTAAATAAAATAAATTAATAAATATAAGATTTTGCTTACCTATCCAATTTGTCTGCTTGTTCACACCAATGTCTAAGGCCACTACCATCCTGACGTAGTAAATGTGGGAAGTACCACATTAATCCTGTTACCAAAGAATGGGGATCCCTTGTTTTTAATCCGAAATATACACCTGGACGATAAGTACCCCAGTATCGATCCGGAACATCTAGTCCAGATACTGTAACTAACTGTTTTCAAATAACACAGCGAGAAAGGTATTGCATTAATAAATTTGATAAAATTATATTTGATATAATGACACATGAAACAAACCTTTTCTACATCATAAGGTGTATTCACTCTAGTTTCCAAATATCCCTTATAACTGAACCAAGTTGCAATAGCAATACATGCAGTTGTAATTGCAGTATTCAACACTGACATTTTAAATTTACTTTCTTTCCTAACATCGTTAGGATTTGGAATTTTGTTTTTTGTTTTTGTAAATTTATCCTGTGTTTTACTCTTGGCCATATTAGTTACTCTAAAAAGAATAATAAATATTGCTTATTTGCCAATAATTTAGTTTCGTTCCACGTGTCATTTCACGTGGAACGAAAACAAATATTTTCTTACAAAAATAAAATAATTTATATATTTTTAAAATATTTGCCAAGTTCTAATATTTTTAAATACTTAAATATATTGTACGAATATATTTTATCCTGACAATGCAAGTCAGAAAGAGTAAGTTTTCAATTCGAATTACAAACTCTGTTTTACATTTACGCGATCAATTCGTTCCTTAAAGGTTATATGTAGGTGATAATAAATTGACTACATACCTGATAAGAACCGAAAAATAGAACACGCAGTGATACTTTTTAAAAAAAGTACGATAAAATGAACGCTTAAATACAAGTTACATTATTCCGTTTTACCGATTTTATCGTAAAGTTATATGAAGTAATAAAATTGGTGAAAACATGTGAGAAAGTAGCGCTACGATTTAAACAATCTTAAACATCAATACATAAGCAATAACATCCAATTGTTATTATAATTTTACCAAACCATTAAATTTTAATAATTGTCACTATTCATTTATTATGTTAAATATGAGGCTATTCTAAGAGTTTGTCCCACAAATATTTGTTTAACATTTAAATTTTTATTTACTCAATTAATTGCATATATTACAAATAAAGCATTTACTATCACACAGTAATCATAATGGGGAAGAGCTTATAATTATATTGTTTACATATTTATGCATGTAAATCTTTGATTAGTAATTAGAGTACTACTATGCGAGTACATTGTTTAAATTTTCAAATGGAATGTACTTGAATATCAGTGTCATTTGACAAAGTTAACCATAATATTGTAATGATTAAATGTTTTGTACACATGTTGTCTTTGCTATTTAATTTTTGTTTAGTACATAATTTCCATCTGAATTTTAAGCAATAGTACATTGTGTGTAAAATGATCACTTTAGGTAATAGAATGTATTATGATTGAAAGAATATTCTGAGATTAGCAAGTGTTGTGTATGTGTGTAATTTATTTTGCTTAAGTCTAATACCTTAAATATCTTATACATATGCTTTAAAAATTTTGTTAAAACAACTGTGTATGTACAATGTTGTCAGTATGTAGATCTTTTTGAATATTATGACTAAACAACAAAATATTCACCTTAACAATAGAACTTAGTGTGAGACTGTGAATAACTATTTCTTAGTTTACAACATATAACAGTAAAATATATTCACAGCCAGTAGTATACATCAATTACATTGAAATTAGAAATAGAAGAAGTGAATTTGTTCTCAATACATTTTACATTGTCTTCTTTAAAGAATCTTTTCTTGATAATAAAAATTATCTTTCAAACAATAGTATCCACTACCTACTTACAAAAGAAGAATTTGGACTAAAAACAAGAAAACGTGAATGAAGTAGCGCCGTAAATGTCGTTGTTTCATGTAAAAATTATGTCATATAAACGTGTATAATATTTTTAACTAAAGTACGAAATAAATATTATTTTTAAAAAGTAAAATATATATACATTCATAGGAATGTTGATGGCATGAGGTACATTATTTCTTACTAAATCTATAATGTTTTCTTTATAATCACTATACGTTACCATCTTTTATAAATAACATTATAGTATGTTCTACAATAGCATATAATGTTCACTCAGAATGATAAATCTGTAATATTTTGCTACTATAGGAATTAGTGTTAACATAACACTTCTTCTTCAATTACATGGAACGTTTTCCAAACCAATAAATGTCATCCATTTCTTTTTAACTAAGTGAACAACACAAATTCTTTCCTTATTAAATGCAAAATTTCTTTCTTTTTGATTCTCTCTATTGAATGTAATGATGCACATCATTTTTAATTTAAATACTTCATATTGCTTTTTGTGCTAATATAAATATATGTATGTATGTCAACAACAATCACATTGAGTTAATAAAATTTATATGGACATCAATGTTAAAAGATTTTCGAATATGCACACATTCGGAAAAGAAACATCAACACAAGACTCTATAAAAATTAAGACGAATGCAAACACAAATTGCGTGAAAATTGTGTGTACTCAAAAATTTATACATACACCTGAAAATGATTGTGTTTAGCAATATAACATTTTATACATTGTTATGGTATCGTTTGTGTTAATTTCATTTCTTTCCTTTTTAATAAATATCGAATAGATTATTTTGTGGATTGTTCAATAACAAATAAAATTGACACATTGTTGGTACATAACAATTAAATAAATATCTGTTTCGCACAAATACAATGTTTATACAGACATGAAAAATATTGTTTGTTATGTATAGTGCCTCTAATATTCGTAAATACTTTCTATAACAATGTGATTAAGCAAATATGCAACTGTATCTACTATAAACCTCTCTTTACAAGTGATAACGTATCTCTTCACTATGACCATTGATACATTTGTATTATAGCTAAGTGAAAGCAAATATTTTTCAATTTTAATTCTTAAATTTCAAGCATAAATAAATTATGCAAGTGAGACGCTAATTTATTATTGAAGATTAATGAGTTGAAAACAAGAAAGAGTTGATTTTAGAAAATGTATGTTAATAATATCATTTTTTTCAGTGTGTCAAAAGTATAGAATTTTTAACAAGATAAAAGTATAAAATTAAAAAAAAAAGATCTAATAATTTACACTGCACTAAACATAAGTGCTTGTACATTGGAACATAAAATAATTATTAGATATTTCTGCGGCCAGCGCTTATAAGTTAGTATAGTCAAATAGGTCTACAGGATATCCCAATATTGTTTCTTATTTTCATATTTGTATTTGATGTTCAGGTATTAATTTCATTTGCACAGAAATGGAAATCCCTTCCTTTGGTTTTTGGGAACCCACGTTGTTGATGTTACAACGCAAATGGACAGCTGATTCGGCGCATTTTTTGTTACATACCTCTATAGAATGTATATAGTACGTACGTATTTCAGTAAAAATCTAACTACTAGTTTAAAAGAATTTCAACAGTGATGATTAAAAATTAATTGTGCTGATTAGAAACTATTTCAATTTTTAATTGATAAATGTGAAGTAAATGTCATCAAAGAATTAACAATGAATATAGAAAATATAAGTACGATAGTCTTTAAAGGTATTTAACATGCATTAGTTTCGAATAATGATGCGCTTACAAGTTAATGTACTCGATCGACTGACCACTTGCGTTGACTACGGTTCATTTTCTCAAACTATCCTTACTACTTGCTCGGCTAGTTGAAGCTGGGCTAGATTCACCAGGACCACCAGCACCTCCTGTATCTCCATTGATACTGGATCCAGCAAGAGATGCTGTTGGCGTCACTGGAGCTGAACGTCTTTTCACTTTAGTTAAAGCTTTATCTAATCGTTGTATAAACATATCCACGTCCGATCTCTTCATTCCCAAAGCAGCAGCAGCAGTCAAATATGGTACTGGATAATTACTATTGTGAGCCCCCCAACCTAAATATAATGTTATATGATCAATTGTCAAGTTATTTAATAAAATATATAGAAAGTTTGAATACAGACCTTCAAATTTATGCGAACCAACATGTCTACATTCTACACCTGTTATTACTCTTGTACCACTAACATTCCGAAGGAATAATATTGAACGTAACATATGAATTTGTTGAAAACCATTATGGTGATTTAAGAATTGAAGGGTCATTCCCACCGATATTGGATTCCCTTTAGTATCCAACAATCTCTCATCATACTTGGCTGCCAATTTTCCAAGTTCATCTTTCAAGTATGAATACATTTCTTTCCGTTGTGCTATTAATTGTTTGTAGCCAGACATTCCTAAGCTTAACAGTGTTATCATTACATCCATAATCGAGCTAGCGCTTGCACGACCAGGATACATTGTTGATGTGCGATCTAATAACTTTTTATCGAATGAACCAATGATTGCACCACCGACTGGTACCAGAAAATTCTTATCTGTGCTTTGAACGAAAGCGTCGACACGACCTTTTCGTGACGCTTCTTGTATAAGATGCATACACCTTGTACTTTGTAATCTTCAAATAATAAGACACAATGTAATATTCACATAAATATAGTGCTTCAAACATAAAATTATACACATATCTGTAACTTCAATATTTACCCGTATGCATTATTTACTAAATGGGGAATATTATATTGAGTACATAGCATTGCGATAGAGTCGATAGAGTCACATGATCTAGGTGCGAAACAACTGGTCGTTGTAAGGACACAAGCAATGCTTTCACCTAAAGCTGCCATTTGAGATTCGAGTCTTTGCATATCTGTTTTCACTTCATCACCAACTATTTTTGTTTCGATAACAATTGGCTCTAACCCAGCTGTATATATTGACTTGAAACTTGATTTTTGATCAATTCTAGACCACAGAACATACTTTGCTCTTGGCCTATCTTGTTTAAATGTTAACATACATAATACCAAGCTCATTCCTGTAGCCATTGGTGATAAAAAACAGCCTGCTATACTTTTCACACCTAGAATACAAAAAAAATGTTTTGTAATGTAGTAATACATTACATATAATTAAAATTAAGCAATCAAGAGTCATTGCTCTTACCCATATACCGAAATACTTCAAGCACCAAAGCATTTGTTAATTTATACATTAAACTACTTCCAGCAGCCTTCGGTTGTACCTCTTCTAAATCGCTTGATCTACCTATACCATGCCCCATTCGATAATGCCGTTTTGCAACAATATTTGATATAATTCTAGCTTCACGTTCTCCAACGCTACAATTAGAAGGGAAATTGTTGCTATCCATTTGGGATAGATCTGAGAGAAATGCTTCTATGGTGGTATCATCCCAACCTTCTTCTGGCCAGTTTTGCTAGTATAAAAAAATGCATGATTAGTAAATTTAATTAACAACTTCTGCTATCATTATTATAAAGTTATCATGAGATCTTACATGTTCAATGAACTGTCTAATAAGATTTTCCCGTGCTTTTTTTGCATTTAGACCTTGTTGTACATAAAGCGAAGGAATAAGCTTCTCTGCTAGACTGAATGCCTGATTATTCATCTTCTCGAATTACCCAATTCTTCAAAATATTTAGGCCACAAATCTTAGGAAGCTTGATGCTTTAGCACACGATTGCTTTTAATAATTCATGTGCAATTATTAGAACAATTTTTGTAACCACAGTTATCTAATATTTAATGCATATTATATAACATAAAATAGACGATATATATGTATAGATGTAATGTAATATCATATGCTGTTAAATGGTTTAAATACATTCAATACAATATATCATCTCTTAAGTGGCATAAAAAATGGAAAATGTATGTTGCAAAATAAAACACAATATTTGGAAATATTTAAAATTATTTATAACAATAATTATAATACAAACAATACTGTGAACAAGTGTAACATTGTGGAATATAAAATAATATAAAATTAAATCAAGTAACAAGAAAGCAGCGAGAAAATAATGAGTAGACTGCGGATTTTATGCATTTTTCATATGACTTGTATTGGTATTCAATCTCGAATAAAAAAAAAACTAAATTTTGAGTATACCTATGTAATATCTGTTTAAAGAAAAATCGAAATTTGCGTAAAGACCCGTAATCTACTTACAAAATGTAGCGTACATACTACGAAGTAACAACACAGATGTCTTCCGGTCATTAAAAAGTATTCAGTACAATTGAACAAAAGCGATGCGAAACGATTGTAAAGGTTATGTGTGTTTGTATCGTTTAAATAACGATAATTAAGTGCAGAAAGAAAATAAAAGAAAAGATAAGAAAACAAAGATTTCTGTCACAATAAAAATCACGATCGAATCAGTGGTGAAAAATAAAGACACTCTGTTCAGTTTCAAGTAATAATAGCGTCACGGGGTGGTCCAAAGCGTTGGAGAGTGAAAAATGGGTTGGGCTACGATGAGATTTGAGTGGCGGTGCATCTAGGATCATGCACTACCTGACACATTCCCAAACAGTCGTCCGAGCCGTGATTCGATGCGTTCTATGTTCTGCGTTCTTGTGTTCAACGAAACCGAGCGAGCACGCAGACGGCTCGCTGCGTGGTCATCCGGGTAAACTTCGACGGACACCACAGGGCTGTTAGGTTATGTCGCGTCGAGGTCACCTAAATCGGATTAATTTTACGCAATACAGAGGATGCAACGTAATTGTTTGGCCACGGGGGCCTCGGGACTGCGTCTCGGAGTGTCGTCGGTCACACGATGTGCACCGCGGACGCGTGGAGAATCGCGAAATTCCTTCGATACGGAATTTTACCTCGAATTATGGCGATCAGACGACAGCGGACGGACGGGTTAAGCACGGCGCTACGAACGAATTTGTCCGCCGCCTTTACAGGTCCAAGTGACACGCGTGCGATTGGCAACTCAACTGTCCGGCAGGTGCATCATTTACTGATAATTACCCTCTTCCTTCCTTGCATTGAAATCACCGATCATCCATAAGCTGATACCAATCATGGATGTGTCCGTAATGCAGAATCAGCAATTTTTAAGTATGTCATGTGTACCTATTCTATAACACTTTTATATTCGTTAACCCATTAACACCTGTACTCCCATTTTTATCATTGTCCTCTTTCAACAGTTTTTTACTCTACATTTTAATCTCAATACATACATCATTGTTTCTATGCTTAGCCCACTTTATTTCTTCTCTTTTTTTCCTCTTGATTTTGTTTTTGTTACGAAACCAAAAACAAATAAAATAATATTAGTAAATTCGGGTGTTAGTGGGTTAAATTTTTAGCTCATACTTGTTCTTATTTTCTATTACCATCTTTTGTAATCACTGGCGTAAACATATATCGTCGTTTGAACGTATAATTTGAAACGCAGTTAACAATCATTCAATATATGTGCGTTTATTGCACATATAGTTACACACACATATATGTACATAGATAGAATTTATTTAATTCTCCGCGATGAATTCATTTTACGTACTATATTGTCATAATAATTGTTTCCATTTAATTATCGCATTTACTAATTTCCGATTGTACGGTATTATACGTTTAAGTGCTTCTTAATTATTCAAACGTTTTATTAAGGTTTGTTCCGTCGTCACGAAATTAGACAAACATGTCAATTTCGTGCTTGTATATTTCAAGTTTTTCGTATCGTACAATATGTCACATTCATAAAGTACGGGCTGTCAGACGCGTGTTACGTAATCACTTGCTCTGAATTGCATACATCTGCAGAAACAAACTAATTGTTATGGATGGTTTATTTTGGGACAACAAACGGTATAATTACTTGTCTTTTAAACTTATCCAGCACAATTTGTTTGCTAAACTTCGTAGCATTATGGCAATGTAAATATTGCATTTCGAAAATATCTGTTCATTCTACTATAAACCATGAACTATATGGAATTACTACGGAGAATAAAGCGAATGGTAGATATATACAAAATTCACAGTCTATTTATCTAGTTATCAATCAAAGTTATCATCACTTGAGTTGATACGAGTCAATTTTCGCGCCACGGAAGTTTCAATAGTTTCGAACCACATAGGAACACTTCGATTTTCTATATTGGTATACTTGCGCGGAGGTCAACGCGATTCAGTGAACTGACCTCACAGTGCGTGGTGCGGTTTTCATTGCATTGCGAATTGCGAGGCAGTGTGGAATTAGTGCTCAAATGACAGGTCGTCGTGTCGTGTGTCGGTGTTTAACCTATATTATTCTGACAGAAATAATATTTTGAGTCGTATTCGGACTTCTGTGAATCGTCGAATGTATATTTTCTTAAGAAATCACAGCCTTGTAAGTAGAATGACAAAAGAAAGTATTCGTGTACCAATGCTTTCAGCTGCTGTTACTATTTTCGTCATAACAATCAAACACTATCCGTGTTCGATTCTTTAGATTTTGCAAACTGTTTGGATTTCTACAAACATACCAACCAACATTAAGAATTCCTTATTTAATTGATAGAAAACCATGGGACAGGGTATTTGAACACTCGTTTACTTTCATTGATATTTTCTTATAATACAACAATGGAAAGCTCAAGAATGCAGTCTCGTTGCATAGCCCTTAAATTTGTTGTCATTGTTATAAATTAATCGGCATTCCTTGTTAAATACCAATTGGATACAAAGAAAGTTAATTTTCTTAACTTTATGGTAGCTATGCAGATCTCGATTGTCTTTTACTTGTTTTCTTCCATTGGTGTACAAATTGATAAGCGTTATCGAAGATAAATCTGCGATATAAACGGACACACGTTCTGTATTTGATGAACTTTTGATTTATCAATTTTACGACATGTTCATTCGACTGATTTTGTCTGCATCGTAACATTCGGTGATAATTGGGCTGCGGAGTTTCACGGGAAATTATTAATATTATTATTATTATTATTATTGTTAACTAAAGCACGGGACTTGAAATGTTTTAACAGGAACGCGCACTTGTTTTGCAATTAATCGATTAATTGACGGCTTTTTCGTTTTTATTGTTACTGTTATAGTCAGCCATGGAATTGGAAAATTGCAACTCGCATGGCGATCATGAAAACGGACTCAATACTCCCCTGCACGAAAATGATCCCAGCGGAACAAGAAAATACTATCGACAAGCCAGTCAAAGGTAAGTGAATTTTCTTTCAAATATTCAAATTATGATCTGCAATAATTTGTTACACGATATATTGTAACTTGAATCTGATTACTGAATGCTTCTTACATTCATTTGTAATTAATGCCAAAGGAAATGAAATTGTCGTGTATCTTCCCTGAATATCATCATAGAGCCAATTGCAATTACGATTATGATTATTTGCGATAAATGAACAAAATTATTGATGGATCATCTTTACTGGAAATAACTAATTTATGACAGTAATAATAACGGTGGCAAAATATGCGATCTCGCAAAGTTTATCTTACGACTAAATAATGGTTGCCATTTTAATTAGATCGTTTAAATATATTGCACAGAAACTTGTCGAGTGGTTAATTATCGATCGCGTCGAGATTGTTTGCTTGAGATTACCTCAAAGTTTGAAGTCAGGAATCTTACATATCGTTACGGTTATAATTGTCGTTATTGATTATACGAAGCGCACTACGATAATCGATAAAACAACTCGAAGGGAGAATCATGAAAAAAAATGATTGGTGCAACATGCAATTAGTCCGCGAACGATTATTTCACGAATCATAGAGTCAATTACTGACGACAGTATTCAAGAAAATGTGCGTACGTTTATTGATAATAGCCTGCTGCCTGCAGATGTACCGCACAGCAAGCGACTACATTTTCGATGATATTATTCATAAGATGTTCAAGGCCAGCCGAAACCTCCTACGCACTGTCAGAAGCGGCACGTTCACATGCACGAAAATAACTTGTTCAACTTAACATTAGAACTACCGAATTGGTGGAAATGACTAATTTTTGCTATCCGGTTTCGCAGTCATTCGAGTCGTGAAAATATTCTCTGCTGGACATTGCTCGTTTTGACGTTGCGCGTCCAGTATATTGTTTAAATTATCGAACATTTGATTAGCTTGACAGCAACTGGCCACGGTGTTGTTGTTATTATTATTATTTCGACACTGTCAAGATTACGTTCAGGTTTAAAATCATAATCTCTATCGTAATAGAAAATACGAATACGTTTGCTGACCTGCTGAAAAATTTGCCTCCGACTCACAGCTTACAATTAGAGCTTGCAGCTTGCAACTCTTCTCCCGCAGAAGAGATTACCTACGCCCACGGCTTATCGATTCGCTGCGGGGATCCGGTTCCAAATTTCTCCTTATTTCCTCTGTATTTCATCCGCATTTCCTCCGAACACGCAAAAGAAAAAACGTTGAGAATCGTTACGCAATGACGACCACCGCGCATTACCTAACAAAAGTTCAAACATATTCACAATATGTCGTCGGAAACTTTGTCGACCAAAGGAAAACAATTTCGATTTTTGTTTCTTGGTCTTTATTTTTGATTCTTGCTTTCTGTTCACCCACTGGTAAAGTATTTAGAAACAATATAGGTCGGTGTTAGGCGATGATTAAAAATCATTCAGAATTTTTTTGTTTACACGGTATAAGAATACAACAAGGCACTACTTGCAAGATGCACTACTGATCGCATCAAGTCCCCCCCCCCACTGTTATTGTACGGTAGAACGTAGTTGTCTCTTTCTTTCATCTCTGACGACATTGCCATCGCTCTGTGTATTTTTCCTTCCTGCCTATTATCATCACACGAATGACCCCTGCAACCTTCTTATCTTTGTTGCTATTCCGGCCAAGTATTTGCCAAGTATTGTGTCGGCTACGAGCGAAGCAGCCCAAAATCTTCATTAGCAATCGATCACTACGTCGTCACTGTTCGCATCGCCGTGCCGCACGGAAAAGGCGCAAAAGTGTGAGACATCATCTCGGACCAGTGATCGTTATCAAGTTCTCCCAACTGCTTTACGATGAGCCGCCGAAATGTGGACGCGCTCGCGTCACTAATCAAGACCGGTAATTTTTCTTTAACATAGAACGTAAAACATTGAAAATAGGTGATAAAGTACGGATAATATTAAAAAGGTTCACGTCGAAGCGCGTTATTTTTGCACAACTATGTGTCATTTTTTGTCTAGACGTATTTCCACCATATGCTACTGTTTACTTATTTACTATTTTTTCCATTCTATAATCTTTATCTACATTTGATCTTTTTTCCCGTTCGTTTATCATTTTTACGGAAAAGTGAATTCCAGGTCGTTGTTTAAGGTCGAACGATGTACAAATTAGCAAAAATAAGTAGAGAGAACTGCGCCTTGTTATCATGATACATTATTAGTTGAATCGCTTCGCCTTCGCTCGGCACGTCTTCCGGTTGGCACCAGCGTGCCTGGACAGGTCAGTAATCATGAAATTGAAATGTTGTTGAAAGCAGGCTGGAAAATTCAATTCTCGGATGAGCCGAACATCTTCCTTGGGGAGTCGTTTCGCCCGTCGATGTTCGGTTTTGATTCGAATGCCGGGATCAGGTTGACCAGGAACGATCGTAGCGAGCAGGACCTGGATTGCTACAACGAGGGCGACAGACAGGGTACACGAACCGATAAACGCGAGTTAGGTCACAGGTAATTTCTTTTACTTGTAGTTTTTTTGTTTTTCACGATTATTGCCGATTTCCGCTGTTCCGTGTAAAAAGACGTGGACAAAAATTGTTTTTGTCCACGGAAAATGAACCTGCTCCGGGACAGAAACTCGTAATTGGCTGACCTCCTTGGAAGGGATTCGTGCGAAGTAGCTCGGCAAAATAAAAAGGAAATTAAGTGCCCGGCCGTCAACGTGAAATGCGGCGTTCTATAACAGAGCGTGCCTCGAGAACGTAGGAAATCGCTGAAGAAGAATAGGATAACGGTATCTGATCGGGGAAAAAACGAAACGAAGGAAAGATGCGCCGGAAAGATTCGGATTTCTTTGTTCTATATCTGTTGCCCATTTGCTCGATAATAACGTGGGCGTACAACGTTGCGCGTGTGCGCAACTAGATCCGCCTTTGCACATCGCATCGAATACAGAGTATACAGCGACGCTTCAAAATAAACCGTTGGAAAAGTGATGCACAACTTTTTATTTCGTTTCGTTATTTTTAAAAAAAAAAAAAAAAAACGGGATTTGTTGTTCTCGAAGCGGCTCGTAGAACCACACGATTTACCACTTAACGTTTACTCCTTCTATTCTATTCTCGACGATTGTTAGCACCGAAAGACAGACTCCCGATAACGAAGCCAGAAATAAACGGCACCGTATCGCCTTGAATACGGACGAAAACACTAAACACGTTGCAACATACGGAATGTTGCAACTAGCAACTGTCCTGCGGCAATCTGTCCCGACCTCGGCGCGTCGTTCGCCGCGCTGCGTGCGACGTGCACCATGCGTTTTCAGGAAGACAGATTATTTTTCAGCGACAGCGACGCGTTCGCACCGCGCCTCGCATCTCTCTGGAAATCCACCGCATTGATTTCCCCGAACGCTCGCTCACGGATTAATAGTGCCTTTTACGCGAACCGGTTTACTTGGATTACTCAGTTTATACGAATACAATGATGTTCCACCTAGCGTACTTCGTCGAGCGTTTCTCTCGAACTCGTTCCTCTTCCTAGAATCGTCGATCTATATCGGACCACAGCTTCTCCCTTTCTGAATTACACCCTCGTTAATCCTTTCTTTACTTAGATTACATTAACTCGTTCGTTAACACATCCCGTGCCACGTGTACCACTGGTAGTACACGCTTAAATAGCTTATTCAATGCGTTAAAAAAATATTTTACGACAAGTTAGAATCCAAGAAATAATTTTCACCAAAAGAATAGATCCCTAATGAGTCCGTTTCATAGTTACATTGACAATAATTGATAAATAAACGTAATATATTGATTTTTAAAGCTTCAATTGACCAGAATAAAGAGTCGACTAAATACAGCTCGACACGGAACGTGTTAAATAGATAAATCCTTTTCTAGATACCTTTTTTTACACAGATACTTTTTTCTGTAGAATTTGTATCATTTTAAACTGCATTTTCAAGTTGATGAATGTTTCATGCTTCAACCATAGGAGCCGTGCGAATGTATCTCGATCTAGTATCTTGGTAAACCTGGCCAGACAGTGATTTTACACATAAAAGAAAGAAAGAATAATATTTTTTCACTTATTGTTTCGTTTTTGAGAAAGCCTAGCTGGAAGATGCGACAATTTCGCGTGGCGTGTAGTACAGCGAGAAGTAGAATTTATCTGTCACAAACCGATTTATCACCGTAGAGACAACCAAAGAAAGAAAAAGGTCGAAGCGCCGAGAGCACGTGCCGAATCGTTCGTAGTCACTTTAAAGGACGAGACACCAGATTCTGGCACTATCCACCGTTATCCATCGTTTCCTTGAAATGCAGATATCATTCGCTTTTGTCATCAGTTGATTCGTCCGGCACTGTCTGTGCAATGGGAACACGCTTCGGTACAAAGTTCGGAATCGTGGCGACGACACAGCCAGATGTATTTGGTTTACTTTGACGCTTAAGACTCGAAAACAACAGGCGGGAAGTGTAACATGGCAGGACGACGAGGATGCGGCACGGTGAACCCCTGTCGCTTAAGCGCGTAGGGGAAACGTATCAATGTCTGAAACGCGTCACGTTCCACCATATATCGTCCCGAGTGGATATGACGTATTCAGAGTCTCTCATCCGTAGATCTGTCTTCTAGCGTGCACGTCAATGGATCGGATCGATGCGTGGGTCTTCTGTTGCGAGCGACTGTGCCACGTCATTTGGCCAAATACATTGTTGTACATATTGTCGCGAACAATTATCGGAATATCGAGTTTTCACGAGATAAAAAGGCATATACGATGCTCTTATAGTTCGTACGATTTCTCCAGTTGCCGGATTAACGCATCATGGACCGTAACCTGCGACAACGTAACGAAACTTGGAAGTGATTACAAACTAATTGTTAGTTGATATCGGAAGGCTATCGATACAATTCTATGACTAGACAGAACAAAAAATTGGGTTATAGAGGATTGGAGAAACTGTTGCAAGAACGATGGGAGCAACTTATTCTGGTCACTGGCAGAAAACCCTGGCAATATGTCTGATAGGTATTAATTGTGCTGTCGCAACGTGGACACGTGTCGTTCGTCAGTGTCATCGGGTGCATCGAACAAAACGAAATGCGGCGGGGAACTGCCTACTTGGTTCAGTTCAGAAATTAATTTGAACGGATCAGGGTATTTGGTCGTGTAGTTTCTCGTTGCTGCTGCTGCATCTCAATTTTCGGGTTACCCCCATTTTAGACGAAGCCTCGAGTAACAGAAATTTCGTTGACGCACGTTCTCGTCTCGACCATAATTCGACGATTGCTCATAGTTCCTTATCTCGCATCGCGACTACAGATTAGAACACTACCGCGATTCCTTATCGCCGTTCCTTTGTCCTGGATACCTCCACTTTCTGTATCACAATTTTCAGAATTTTGTTAAACCTACAAATGGATTCTGTACCTGGAACGAAGCTGTTAAGCAATTACAAATTGCAAATAGAAATAGCAAACTCGTTGCCAAAACCGTCGGCGTTACGCTCTTTGAAAAATTCATAATTGCGTTACCCGCGCGACCGACAAGCTCTTGACGCCTGACACTTGACATCAGCAATGCGAAACGTTCAGAACAGTTAGATTGTAAAAACAATGCCAAGAAAGAAAAAGACAATGTGTGTAAGTTTCGTTACACAATGTTGGCAGTGCACCGTTGACCTGTACCGTACACAACGCGTGTACATGTAACAAACAATATTTTTCTTCGCGATGCTTTGCCTCCCGAGGCAGAGGCGATCCTAGTTAAAGCTCTCCTTTGTATCGAACTGCCGCCGACATCTGAAACTGAAACTGAAGCTGTAGCTGAAGATGAAACTGAAACCGAAATCGAAACTGAAACGCAAACGATTCTCGCTTGTTCCTTTGCTATCGCAACACTGTATGTAAACACTTAAATACATGCGCAGCAAATAGTCGGAGTGAAAGTGCAGAGAACGCATGCCTTGGCGCCTTAGCCGCAGATTCGTGTTTAGGCGTACATCCTCGCTCGATGCTTGACCGACTTAACCAAAAGTCGATATCGCGAACAGGAGGCGAAAGAAGCCCTGGGTTAGGTGTTAGGGCGATTTAAACTACGGCCCGAAATAATAGCGCAGACGGCGCATCCAGAAACAGAATAGACGCTATCCGTCTTTTCATCTTTTCATCTTTCCATCCATTGTTGATCACTGCTATCCGAGGTCGGAATACTTTTGCCTAAAATCTCGAAACGGATTCATATCGATAACATCATAATATTCCACTTGTCTGACGAAAAGGCTTTCCTAGTTACAGCGTTTCTCAATCGTGATAATGAATCGCCGCGATGTACATTATCTACATACGTTCGACAATCGTCAAAACTTTCCGAGTCTCTGCGACCTGCGATTTCGTAACTTGCTTCATCGGATCGAAACTTTAAGGAATATCACCGCCGTTGCATCGCGTCGAAAGGTCGAATTTGGCGGTTCTAATTTTAGCTGGTTAAAGCAGGTAGTTTCCGTGTACTACATATATGAATCGCGATTACCAAGGTGACGTTGGTTCAGCTTGTGTACACGCGGCAACTGTGCCCACACTGTGCATGATTTCTTTCAACGTTGTTCAAACTGGAGCCGTTGCACGTGCGACCCCGCGTTTCAAGTATAATTGATGTCCTCGCGCACGGCGAAAAAGAGGTACACGCAATTCCTGATCTCATTATATTGTTAAGCCTTTACGCTTTTAGTTCTTTATTTCTTTATTTTGATCTGTATATATCCGATAGTATCGTACTGTCGAATGATTACACTGTTTTATATTAAGAGAAAATAAGCATAGTAATGTCGGTAATGCCCGCGTTTCGACGAAAAGTGACTGACGCAATTTCAATGGTCGTTTCATGCATAGATTAAGCCAAGCATCGGTCGGGAACCGGGATTTTTCTCTGAACCGAACTGTTGCGAGACTCGCCGAGTTCGTTGCCATTATAAACTGTTCGATGTAATTCCTGTTTCGTGACTTCGTGACCGAGACACCTTTTATTCAGGTTTTATCCAAGAAGTTACTTTGTCAACGGAAGGTTATCTAGCGCAATAAGTAGATAAGTGCACGATACGTCTGTTTGCCGAGCCGTTGCACGCAACCTATTCACGGGACAAAGGTATTGTTCATGAAACGGTTAGCCCTTGCGGCGACGTTCGAACAAATGAATAATCGTGCGGCAATTATCCCACCCGTGAATGTCAGGCAATACTTTCGCGTCGCGTCGCTGGGATTTGTTGCAACGCGCGTTCGCAACGAGAATCGCTGCTCGTTCCAGCGTGTGTGCCGCTTCCGAGTCGCTTTTCGAAAATGGAAACAATACCGCCGCTGGTAAAACCGTTATTGTGTAATCACGATAAATGGCAGTTCATAGTTCATCGGTGGTGCGAACTATGCCAGTCTTATTCGCTTTCGATTTACATATTTCCAAACCGAAACTGTTAAGTAATAGAGGAGGCATGAGAAGGCAAGAGAAGACTTATGTTATACATATGTACATTAATTAATGTTACGTATTAATAGTCGTTATATACTTTGTGTTAGAACACAAGTATCTGAAAAGAAAACCGTTCGACTCGAATTCTAGACGAGTGTCTATAACGATAAGAACGATTTTCCGAATACCTATTTATTGTTAATATGTGTCGATCTATACCCGGAAGATGATTACTCATATCGATACGTATTAGCCGAGTAGTCGAGTACTCGGTAAGTCAAGGATCAGTTGACGTTTGATCATCGCGCGGATCACATCGTATGTATCTGTCGCGCGATTTTCTTGTGTATCCGATAGGTGTCTTTCGATTGGCAATCACGAAATTCTTGCCTCCCGTCTGTAACAACTCTATCTACATTTTATAGCAAGTGCGGTGGCCTGCTATGATCCCCGATAGTTGTTTCTTGTGACTGGTAGATAAATAAAAATTTATATAATTTCTGATTAACAGGCAAGTAAAACTGGTCGTCGATTACGTAAATTCGATATTTTACTGATGATTGTTCACCAAAAAACGCCATCTTCGTGATAACTTTCGGTTGCGTGATAATTTACATTTCTTGAGTGTGAAGATCACAGCGTCGCGTAGTTGCAAATACTTTCACCGTCCAAGAACGGTATAATAAATAATTGTTTGATCGCGATTTTGCACGATTGCTACGATCGATGAAAAAATTCTGGCAAAATAGAAATTCTGTTACGCTTTCCTCGGCATCGTGTTTCGAACGTAATTGCCGGAGGCCCGCGTAATTTCAATCATGAAACCGAAAAATAGATTCTTCGGTGAAGTTAATTTCATCCGAATGGAACAACGTTGTTTTATAAGCCGTAAAGTCAATGTTAAATATTTGAACGAAGTAGAACTTTCGATCGTGTTCGTGAGATAAATTGGTGGAGATAATGTGACTAAATAGCACCCGTGGAACGTGGGATAGCTTCTTTGTAGATACTGCCTCCTTGTGACAGACTTCCCGTCTACCCAATGACATTGACCTTCGCAGCTTTTATTCACTCGTTAACAGAGCCCCCTACTTTTTTCTGAGCTGTACAGAATTTAGCTATATAGCTATCGACGGGAAAATTGTAGAACACAATTTGAACAGTAAAGTCTATTGCTAACTGCGCGACGCGGCGTGTCACGAACATTCGTGTCCAATGTGCAACACGGGTAGCGTTAACCGCATCGCCCACCGTAGAAAATTCCAACGAATTTCTTATGACACTGTATCGCTTTCACTCGGATCGCATAACAATTTTCGTGTGCTGATTAGCATCGGATCAATTTTACCGAACATTTTGTTTTTATCGATTCACCTGACAGGGGCTCGCACGTGTCGATCGCACAGGGTGACTGATGATTGTTTGAAAATAGTGAAAATTGTGAAAAATGTTGCTGAAGGATGCAAGTGACGCCGTATCGGCTGAGAATCTCGCGTACTCGCGATGCTGTGTCCAAAACGAGTAAGTTTCCCACCCTCGTATCGTTCATTGCCGTTTCACATTATTCGTCGTTCGCATAAATTCTACTTGACCAATAAATTACCGCCAGCTTCCTATTCACGATTTGTAAACGAATGTTATGTCATTCTTGAACACCTATCTCGCCCACTGACTTAATCTTGCCATCAAAGTCAGATAATTATTCTGTTCAATAAATACCACCTGCTTTGTGTTTCAATAAACAATAGATGGTTTTTGTAGATTTTTTTTGTGACGTCCAATTGATTACTGGTACAATGGCATTGATATTGGATAATGTTATCTAACAGATTATTGATCAAGTTATAAATTCGCGAATTGATATCGGTAGCTGTAGGCGTTGATTGTAACCTGATGGCTAATATGGCTATACGAAAGATAGTTTGTTGATTCGCCAATAAGAAGATCAAAGGATCAATTAATAGTCGCATATGAACAAGTTTCTGATTAAAATAATGACGAAGCAGATTCAATTGTCTTCTCGTAGCGCAAAGAAATTAGTGTCCATTACAATTATATTAAACTTGACACTGTAGGTCGGATACGAATCAATGTACTGTGACAACTACACACTCACGGAAATTTGAAATGCAGTATAACCTTCTTAAAATTTGAATAAATGACTTTTAGATCATAGAGGAAATAATCTGTTAAACAATGACTGTAATACCTTTCCAAATTTTCATCCAAAGACATTCAGGTCATTTGTTCCAGTTTTTAAAAAGTTAGCTTTTCAAATATCTTCACAATTATTTTTTTATGTAACTGATTCTACTATTGCTATTCATATCATTGAACATAGCCACTATTTTTAAGATACATACAAATTTAGAGATTACACAAAAATGAACATATCGCGATGCGAGAAATTTAAGTTAGCGTTGAATTTATCAGAATGCAGACGAAGAATTGTTGTGTGAATTGCCAGTATCGCCACCAAGCTAAATCAATAATAACAATTGAAACATAACCGTTAAACTTGGAATTTTCGTTTTAATCTTGTCTGAATAATTTGTTCGTTCGTTCGAAAGAAGAATGTCTTCTAAAGATACTCTGACTACGCTTCGACGAATCAGCGATTCCGAAATTATGAGGCTACCGCACATATCTGTAATTGCACAAGAAGATTCGGTACCTGACATTTTTACAAAGGCTAGAAGCATTGCCGTAAACAGGTTCGAGTTCGAAAGGATCGTGGATTCAACGAAACCCGAATATTCTGAGATACTCTGAAATATCCTTTGGATGTGAATATGTATGTGTATTTGCGTAATTTGCTTTTGTTTCAGAATTTTTGTCAACCGTAGTCTCCATTTAGAAAACATCAAGTTCTATGGCTTCGATATGGATTACACGTTGGCAGGTAACTCGCCTCAAAATTGAAGGGCGTCACGTTATTCGCGTACTAAAATACATAATATAAAATAAGGAGTGTAGAAAATTGCAATCGACGTTTTAAATGTTGTAGAATACAAATCGCCACAGTACGAACAATTGGGTTTTACGTTATTGAAGGATCGTCTCGTGTCGTTGGGATATCCGCAAGAAATCAAGGCGTTCGAATACGACCCTAGTTTCCCAGTGCGAGGGTTATGGTTCGACACGCTTTACGGAAATCTTCTCAAAGTGGACGCCTATGGAAACATCTTAGTCTGCGTCCACGGTTTCGAGTTTTTGAAACAGTAATTATTACGTCCTTGTTAATAATATTTTGATATATCCAAGATTTGAGTCACGATACCGTGGAAACTGGAATTACTACAAGTAATTTTCAACTAGCGTGGCGAGGGAACTGTAGCCGAATAGACTGTATCCAACTTTATTTTCGTCACGCCTCCCATCACTCCATTAGAGTACTTCAAGTACAAGTAAAACTTAGCAGCAGCGCAATTATTTCAGACAGAGTTTCTTCTTTTCTCTCTTCCTTTTGCAATGTTCCAGTTCACAAGTATACGAGCTTTATCCAAACAAATTTTTACAATTGGACGAGTCCAGGGTATACGTGCTCAACACACTGTTCAATCTTCCCGAAACGTATCTACTAGCGTGCCTAATCGACTTTTTTACCAATTCACCGCAATACACGCGAGAGAAGACGGGAGTGAAAGAGGGGGAACTGACAATGAGTTTCAAGAGCATATTCCAGGACGTTCGAAACGCGGTCGACTGGATACATCTCCACGGTGACCTCAAGTCGAAAACTATCGAAAACTTGGACGAGTACGTGAAAAAGGACGAGAGGTTGCCAATGTTCCTCAACAGGATCAGAGAAAGTGGGGCGAGGATATTCCTGTTAACGAATAGCGATTACGTTTTTACCGATAAGATTATGACTTATCTGTTTGACTTTCCGCATGGAGCGAAAGTACGTGGTCACATAGATCGTTGTACAGATTTCATCAACAAAATCATGTTACCAAGATTTAAGATTCTTTCCTTCTTTGTAGCCCGATGAACCGCATCGGAATTGGAAAACCTATTTCGATACTATCGTGGTTGATGCTAGGAAACCGTTGTTCTTTGGCGAGGGTACGATTTTGCGACAAGTAGATACGAAAACTGGTGCATTGAAGCTTGGAACACACAAGGGCCCGCTTCATACGGGTACGTCGATATGCTTGGCTATGATTAACAAATAATGATTGAAATAATTGGTTATGGTAGTAAGAAAATGGTTTTCTTTGAACACAGGGGAAGTCTATTCGGGAGGTTCGTGCGACGTTTTCACCGAGCTGATAGGAGCGAAAGGCAAAGATGTATTATACGTCGGTGATCATATTTTTGGTGATATTTTGAAGAGTAAAAAGATCAGAGGATGGAGAACATTTTTAATAGTGCCTGAATTAGTTCAAGAGCTTCACGTCTGGACAGACAAATGTCAATTGTTTGCTGAATTACAGAATCTAGACGTTATGTTGGGGGAAATGTATAAGTGAGTCTCAAAATCGGCAAAATGTGCGAATGTTGTATATGTAGTAAGTGCTATATGCATTTTATTCTAATTCTATGATATACTGAATTTCTTTATATTTTCTCTGTGTTTAGAAATTTAGATAGCAGCACAAAAGAAAAACCCGACATTTCTAAGCTCCGAGCGTCTATAAGAGATGTTACGCACAAAATGGATTTGTCTTACGGCATGATGGGTTCTCTATTTCGGAGCGGAAGTAGACAAACCTTCTTTAGTAGTCAAGTAGTTAGGTATGCTGACCTTTATGCAGCAACGTTCTTGAACCTGATTTATTATCCGTTTTCGTACATGTTCAGAGCACCCGCTATGTTGGTAAGTGAAAAATCGGCTTGTTCTTATCATTGATTTTCTAATTGATTTCAAACTGATTCATTTCTTTTCAGATGCCCCACGAAAGCACCGTAGCTCACGAGCAGAGATTCGTAATGGAAACACCAATGATCAGTCGATCCCGAACTTTTAAACTCAACGATGAAGAAGAAGAACCAACCAAACCATCTGTAAGTATCAACCACATATTTGTTGTTTCGTTTTACAAAATTCTTATTATTACTGTTTTATATGCAATGACCAGAAGACGTTGTACGTGGAGTGTTCGAACAATCAAATTCCGCACGCAAGGCCTGAAACTCCGCGTAATGTAACGCATACACATGACGAAGACTGTAGCGATGAAGACAGCGATTCTCAGAAGCAGGCGAATCATGTAAGATCATGCTCAACCCATGCTAATTGTAAATGAATATTTCTTGTTTCTTTTATTTTATTTTCTTCCATCGCCATTTCATTACTGTTACGTTTCGTTCTTACACTTTTTAATAATTCAATCATATTATTAAAGGATTTTATACGACCCTGCTACGTAAACGGAGTACTCTAAGATCTTTATCGGATTTATTGAATGATACGCTATACTTCATTCCCGCATCTATTCAACTATTGTATAACTTTACTAGAACACATTCGGCACGGTTTTCCTACAACGTGCCCTCTACATTTTGAGGTCTTTATCAGAGTCATTGATATATTTCAGAAAATCTAGGAATATGTGACTTCTCTAATTAAAGTTGCTTTGGTTACATCCTTATATTTGATATTGCTTCATTCGCAATATATCAATCTTATACATATTGTTTTTGTGATCACGACACTATCGTTACTACAACAATTCCAAAAACTAATGCAATATATATATAGATGTTACTATATATATAATATTCAAACTGAATTTATAGTGATTTGAAATGGCTCTTAAAGTTGCAAGTTTATGAATTATTGCAAACAACTGTATATTATTAGAGTGCATGTTAATCTACAGTCCTTGTTGATTTAGATCTATATTTATTCGAATTGAAATTCAATTGAAATTGTACAGGTTGTATACAAATTTATCTTCGATAAGATAATTTAGTGATTCTTGTATACGTTAATAAATTATTATTTTTATTATTTGCAAATGTCTATATTAAGAATATTATAATATATCATCATAATATTATTAATATACATGTGCAAAATATACATTAATTAACGATGAGGGCAAGATAATATGCAAAACGTATTAGTTGTTAATGCTTTCGTATTAATCAATACTAGTTCTTTTTTAAATGACAGACAATAGAAGCAATACTCGATTGCTCATTAAAGATAGAGTAATATTCTTTGATTATGTTATTTTTAGATGTACATGTTTCTCGCACAATTGAGATTCTCTTAGAAATATTTTTTCCATTGTTAAAGAAATCACTCAGCTAGACATTTGCAACTGCGTGCCGTACGTTTTTGTATAATTAGACTCATGCAACACATTGTAAGTTGTTACAAACATTATATAAGAATACTAAATGTTATAAACATTGAGGATAGAGTAAGTTTGAGTATTAGGCTAGTCTTTTTACACGAAGTTTTAGCTTATTGACGTGATGAGAGTAAGAACGTAGAATTAAGTTAAAGAGAAAAACCAATCAAATTGTTATCATTGTTATATGAATTGCATGAAGAATGCATAAAACATGTGCTCTTATTCAACTATATGTATGATTAATTCGTATCGACTAGCTAACAATATAAGATCTTGTTATTATGACAAGATATTTTGCATGAGGAAGCAATTAGTGGGTCTTGTAAAAATACAGACAATATACAATTTTTGTATAATTTTATTTATAAATGAGATAAACAAGGTAATAAATTCGTTGTTCAGAAAAATGCAATTAAAATAATCGCATCTCACGAGTAGGTAAGCTAAAAGTTTCCTTTATTTTTCAAAGTGTGTATATATACATATATTATGAAGGTTGTTGAAGATTCTGGACTACAGTAAAATAAGTAAATAGTTGTATTTATTTATTGTAAAATATACATCGAAGTATATTTGTTGGCTGGTGCTAGTTTTTTTTTCCACACGATAAGGATTTCGTTTCTCTTGAAGATGCGAGCATACATGAACGGGAATTACTCTTCGTGTAAGCATTGAACAAATGTGAATATTAAGCCTTGTTACCATATGGCATAATGGTAAAATATGATTCATGTATCAATTAAAATAAATATACAACGATTATAATTGTTACATTTATTTAAACATGACTAGTGTTATATGTAAAAATTGTTATATTCTTTAACAGCATTATTAATAAACAATGTTTTGACTTTACTAATATTAATAGGTATTGCATAAACTAAAACATTTTGTTACATTAGCAGATCTGCTAAGTACTCTTCAAACTCCTCTTCCCTGGTCTTTTCCGAGCAGTCTGCTGGTTTCTCTTTCCAAATTGTTGATTCATCTTTTTCTGCTGGAGTGACAGATTCCTCAGTGTTACTTGTGCAGTTGTCATCTTCGATCTTAATAGTTACAGCAGATGTACTCGGTATATCGGTCTGCGCTTCTAGATTTTTTCCCAATCTTTTCAATGCTTTGTGTTTCTTTACTTCCTGTTTTTGCGATCGATAATTTAATTTTTTTGAACATTCGGTGCATAATCCTTAAATTACACATGAAAATAGATAGATTAAACAGATAAACATAAATCAAATAATACAAATGAGTATTGCTTACTTAATTTCACAAGAGCATTTTTTTTCTCCCCATGTTCTACATAGCCAAAGTTTACCTCCCAAGATCTAAGATCTTCATTTGCGTTGCATCTTTTGTTTCCACATTCAAATTGGCCTTTTCCAACTATTACTTCCTTTTCTGTTCTCCATCTTAAGGCAACCTGTTAGATGTTGATCTTTAAAATAGGCTGACATCCAATTAATTACTTAACAAATGTAACAACCACATACCTTGTTTTGCTTGTAATATAATAAGTCGGCAATACAGTATTCTTTAAACAATTTATCATAATACTTTTTAGCCAAGCGTGCACCCCATGTGTCTGGCTCATCATTATCCTGATCCCAAAGAAATTTATGGTTTTCTTTAATGACGTCATGGTCTGTCTTATCTCGGGACCTCGAAACACAGGCCGAAACGTCAAGAGCTGCTCGTTTTAAGGTTCACAAAGTTATCATTTTTCTCCGTTGTTTACGAATAATGATAATTATTTATAAAAGGATTTTCTTGTAGACAATTACTCGATTAATGATTATTAGGTTATGAAAAGAAACTTTCGTTGGTTAACCCATAAGTATATATTCCGATACGGTAACGAAGAATAGTATAAGTGCAAGAAAATGTAGAGTGGTATTGAAAAATACCAAACATACCAACAAATTTATCTTAAATCAATTAGAAAATTTGACATACGTGTCGCGTTTTAAAGATGATATGGACCCTCCGTGCAGTGTCAAATAATCATTTATAAGTTTCTTGTGTCTGTCGTAAGCAGACAGATAAGCATACGCCGGAAACATTTCCTCTTGTCGAAGTAATATCACAATTTTCTGTACTTTTGCGATTCAATATAATTAATTGGAGTATTAATTGGAATGCATACATACAACAAAATTGATCGACGTGGATTCAACTCAACGCAACGAATATCCATACAAAATGTATGTATTCGTTTACATCACACAGTTGTCTGTTATATGGATACTATTTGTCTACAACTTTTTAAACAACAGTTTAAACTACTTATATATAGTATAAAATTCCCATTGATTCCCATCAATTCCCATCGTTTACACCAGAGACAATAAGTGACGTCCATAAACTACGGAACTACAAAACGAGGGGCTGTTCCATAGACAAATATACATAGCATGCTCGTGAAGAACGTGGCGCGCGAAATTACAAAATCAAGTAAAGTGTGCGCAACCAATGACAAGCTAATGTCTGTAAATTCATATTGAATTTAATTCTTCAATTTTATAAATTCTTAAATTTTACCGGAAAAATATAATCGTAATGTTTATTCTAAAATATTTTTTTTTCATTTAGTTATTGTGCAAATGTGTGATGCATATACATATGCACATATGTATGTACAGTAATGGGTTTTACTCCTGACACTTCGAGGTCGCAGCTCGATCCGTTAGCGAGGTTTAATATACAAATTTTCTTTGCTGTGATTGGTTGACAATTTACTCATGAGACAGTATTGTCCTCACAGACAAAGAAAAAGAGAGAAAATAACGAGTAAACGCGAGGGCATGAAATCAGCCTAACTACATATGGAACAAGTCACACTGATGAACAATGTAACTTGTCTTGCGCTACCGTGCTTGGGATCTACTCTTTTCGCGCATACGGGAACACGGCGCGAAATTCGATTTTATCAAAATATTTCCAGGAACGTATTTATCTCAAAGTACATTGAAAAGCTTACTTAAATATACTGGTCGTAACAGATTTAATTTATTTGAAAGTTGAAGCTCCCTTACAAATGGAATTTCATGACGCGTGCATTACGTGATGCGCCAATCGCACGAATATACAGAAGGGTGAAGCCGCAAGCACGGCAAAAGAAAGAAGTTAGATTTCTCTCCATATGCACAACCACACACAGAATCTGATGGTTATCGTTCTGTTTCTCTCTATTGTATCTCGTTCTTTTTCTACTGTACTTGCGTGAAGCTGAATGTGCAGTAAACTGGCGGGGATGTGCGAGATAGCTTAGGGAGCATGAAAAGGAGTAGGATCCATTACTGCAGAAGCGGTTATTTCAGTTGAAATTTTCACATTTGTGTTTTTGTCGTATTCTGTATAATAGTATATAAGATGTCCGATACTGAAAATGTACGACGATCGTCCAGAATACAAGCTCGTATTAAAGGTATTGACAAAAAAAATTTAAAAGTCCAAAAATCTGAAATATATACGTAATAAAAGTACGCAACCGCATTTTATTTCAAATTCTTTTAAGTTTACATTTATTAAAGTGTTGATTTCTTTTGTTACAGAACGAGAACCTACAAAATATGATTTGGATGAAAATCAAGATGCATTTGTTGTATTGAGGAAGGAATTAAATGATATTGAAGGAACAATTCAAAAACCAGTTGGTAATTTTGAACAATATTTCAGGATTTTGTATCCTGTTAGTTTCTCAGAATGTTATAATAATGAAAATACCTAATGTCTATTTAGAATTATTCTCCAGTGATGATGTCAGTGGTCAGACATTATATAAATTTCAAACACCTGGCAAGAAGAAGGCAATGGCAGAAAAGGCAAGTTTATGTCGTACACCTGTTGCTTCTAAAAATACGTTAGTGCCAAAAGTTGTTCTTGAAAGAATAGAATTACATGGTACAGCATCATCCAATGGAAAAGGTATTAATATTATTTCTAATTATTTGCAAATAAATTATTTAATAACCTCCCATAAGTTTCCAGAAGATTCCAGGCTAGATCAAATTCCAGTGAAAGTGAAAGCATATCTGAACCAAGTGATTATGTGCCATCTGATGAAGAATCTTCAGATGAATCAAGCGAAACTGAGGAAGAATTCATTAATGAGGAGGATGAGGATGAGAAGGACAATATTAAATTAAAAGATTTTAAGCACAAGAAGGCATTCTTAGCGAATTTATTGAGTACACCGACAAGAATGAATAGTAGAAATAAACCAGCAATTGTCCACAAAGATTTTGTAAGTAGGGTATTACCTTTCTAAAAAAATGTACACCAAAGAATTTATTTGTAATAATATTTTAATGTTCGTATTTTTACAGCATATGAGAACTGATGAATACTTTGAAAGTCAAACAGGCAAAGTAGTTACATCCAATCGTACATTGGAGCAGTTACGTAATTCACGATTAACAAAAGAGAAATTGGAAGAATTATTAGCAAAGCAAAATTACCTATCAGTTCGACATAAGGAAAGCATTTGTTCATTAAATGATAGTTATACCACCTTATTTCACATGTGGTATTTTATTATGGAGTATGTATAAAGTCATATAAAATCATATCTTCACCTATGGCAAATGATTATTTACTCTGTTTTATTTTAGACAAGGTTACACTGTGTTACTGTATGGTTTGGGATCAAAAAGATGTTTAATTAATAACTTTCATAAAAGTATCTGCTATCATCCTTCATTGGTGGTGAACGGATTCTTTCCTAGTCTGGCCATGAAGGATGTAAGTTATATAAATAGAAACCAAATATAAAACTAAGTTGTGATACAGTAGATTAACGTATAACTGTTCTAGATACTGGACGGCATAATTGTAGATCTATTGGAATTAAGTTGTCCAGCCGACACAGCTGCCTGCATAGACATTATTGAAAAGGCCTTAAAGAGAAATCCGAAAGACAGACTTTATTTGTTAATACATAATATCGACGGTATAATGCTACGTTCAAGTAAAGCTCAAGACTTGCTTTCTAGTCTTGCAAATATACGAAATGTTTGTGTCTTGGCATCGGTTGACCACATCAATGCTCCATTGTGTACGATTAATTTTATTCTTATTTTTACATCAATATTAGTTTACTTAAGTTCTTAATATTATTTCATATTTTCATATTCATAGTATGGGATCATGTAAAACGTTCAAAATTTAATTTCTTTTGGTGGGACGCAAGTACCCTTCTACCATACCAAGAAGAAACGTCGTACGAAAGTTCACTTCTAGTACAAAAAAGCGGTGCTTTGGCTTTATCATCCCTTCAGAACGTCTTCCTTTCATTAACATCGAATGCCAAATCAATTTACATACTACTTGCCAAGAATCAACTAAACAATAGCAGTAATAGCAATTTCACAGGTAGTTATTTACTGTTTATTGTACCATTGTGTATGTGAATCGAATTCTTCACACATCATAATAGTCACATTTATTATACCATTTATTTATTACACATATTTATATATACTTTATTGCTAGGAATGGCGTTCAAAGATCTCTATCGCGCTGCCCGAGAAGGTTTCCTCGTTAGCTCGGATCTGGCGTTAAGAGCACAGTTAACGGAGTTTATAGATCACAAGTTAGTCAAATTGAAGCGCAATATTGATAGTGCGGAAGAAGTCGTAATTCCATTAAGCAATACATTGTTGAAACAATTTCTGGAGGAACATGAGCCCTGATAAATCGAAAAAAATCTTGTTAAGTTATTGTTTAAATAAGATAGACTATTTTTATATTAAATCATCGCCATGTAGAAGACTGCGAATATTTGTATAAATACACATGAAAAAAGTAAACGCATAGAAAAGCAAGTGTAATTTAAAACAGTATTAAAATGCATTTCTCTCATTATATGTAGCAAACAAAATAAGTACTTTTGGTTAACTTTTATTTTTCTGTGAAAATGAGAATTAAACAGTTATATTAAAAAGGGAATTCAAATTGTATCAGCATACTACTTTTTCAAATTTATGTTACCTACTCAAAAAGGAAAAAGAGAAAACTAAGCAAATCCTTCTTTATCCACTGTACGCTGTATTCCAACATATTTGAGTCTCAAGAGCGGTAATAAAATGACTATTAGTAAAAAATATTTATCTTATTGTGATATGTGTACGTATACATATGCACGTAAGTAATCTACAAAGGCTGCAACCACTTTTGGGATGCAAACAGATGCAAATAGCCCACATGTACGCTGTTTGCGGTCACTTAACACGTGACGCTGGTATCGTTTCAGAGCAGAGCACCCAGGCGGTAATATCGCGAATTATTTTTTTCTGTGTGATTATTACACGTTACATGTTCGCCGGCTAGTGAATACGATACGGTAATATCAGATATGTAACGGCTACAGCAAGCTACAGTAAGATGTAAAGTACGTTAGGTCGTACGAGCGAGTACGCGCTAGGGAAACGTTGAATGGGCGCTGCTCATTATCAACGCATTCGTTCTTCAATTTCAATCAGATAGGACGATAGTCAATAGGTAATCACATTGATAGACACAAGTATTCTCTGCAGTTCAATAACTACCGCTAACCGAATAGTAGCGCATATCGAGACGGGAAGGATTGAGGAAGCATCTAAAATACTATCGTTCAGACGGGTGTGCGGTTACCGGCTTGTTATTCTATTACAATCGGCCTAACCTAACTTTCGCGTTGAGATCTTTTCTTTTCGTTTACTTTTTTACTTGTTATTTTGAACGAGGTTATTTAATCAAGCGGGTATGCTTCGTCTTGTTTTAGCTGCGGACAATGTTGTAAGTTCATTCGAAATGTTAGTGCGTGGGACATGTGTCTGTGTGTTGCAACCTAGCGTGAATTACAGCTTCTATTTGACATTGTAAACACGATGTTACTTGACCTTACAATGGCAAGTTGGACGACCTTGACTTTGGCAAGTATACAATACAATGACCGAGTAGTCACCATTATTGACTATGATTCAATTTTTTACCACTAAATAATTGTAATACTATAATTGATAAAGTGCTGGTCGTAAGCGGATATTATAAAGCAAAGAATAATGAATCTCGGTCTTCCTCGGAGCTTCTTTGTCCCTAAATGTCAACGAGTATTTTTCTGTTTTGAAATATTTCTTGTAACATAATAATTAAATGTTTGTTGGAATTTAACAACTTTAAAAAGGACTCAATTTTTCATCGATTTTTCGTAATATCTTGTAGTCAAATGATGTCATTCAGACAGTCTTCGAAAATTGTCTGTTGTCCAAGTATCTATTTAACCTGTCATCAGAGTAGACGAATTAAATCGTCCTTAGTATTCAATTATATCCTTCTGGCTTTATTATTTGTTTCTCAAAGAATTCTTTACTTTAATTCTGTAATGACCATGGTAGTATCAATTAGATCATATTTATGAGTCATATTTTAAAGATGTTCACTGCACATCATTTTTGTGTTTCTCTAATTGTGCACGTATATGTGTTCATGGCAGAAAAATAACTGCTGAACAAATTAAAAAAAGTGTTGCAATTGTTATAAAACGCACATAGAGAAATTAGTACCTAGAAGCAAAGTTCTAATGTAAATATATTTTTCGTTACAGATAATCTAATACAGGGTGCATTTGATGCGGTGCGATTGTGATTGTTCTGGCATACACATACATTTTGGTAAGTCGGTTAATTTACAATACTTATATGGTAACTTTTTTTTATAAAATTATGGCAATTGTTTATGAAATTTTATTTTCTCTCAAATACAATCAGAAAATTTCTTATAAAAAAACTTAAAGTAGTAGCGTCACAAGAAACCTATGAACTTATATTATATTTTTCCTTCATTGGTTTATTTCTAATTACACACAATTTTTTTCAAAATATATGAATTCTTGAATGTTGTACAGTCTAGGTGTAAAGTACAAAGTATCGTCAGAGCAAGATAATGCATTAATTTCTCATGTACCATTTTGTTATTTGTGCATCTTGTAAAATGGTGAACACGAAAATTGAAATGTGGTCGTGTTCTAAAGCAATTTGATTACATGTATGTAATTATCTGTTTATCTGTAATGCACTTATAAAAGTTTACAGCAGCATGTCTATACATGTTTTAGACGATTTGGGCACTATTGACAATAATTCGGTCAGATTATAAATAATATATAATGAATAATAAAGGGAATATATTATATTTAACTTATTTTCGTATTTGAAAATTTCTTTTGTATCATTAGTTAATTATATGAAAACTACAGTTTCCATCTTTATCGACGGAATCTGATCGGTCCGAGCAAGGCTGAGATTTCATAATATCACCGACAGATAACGTTCGTAGTCTAGCATGATTTCTAACGATGTTTTTTGTAGTTTCGGAATTGTATTTCGGTAGCCAACTTCGCTAATTGTTCCGCGAGATTTTAATATTTAATAGAAATTATTTACCGAGTGTTGTGTTGCTTCGTGCTCGAAACGAGAGCGTCCGCGACTAGAAATTCCATGATTGGTTTTGGAAATATCATAATTTTGTACCGTAAGTACCTTGTGACATTCATACGTTTATAAACATGCTTGAAATTCAAATATGCTTTGCAAAATATGGATCACCACGTTGGGAATAAAGTTGTGACACTTTTTCAAGGATCACAGTATCAACGAGCGAACATTGGTCGTCAATACAAAAGCGAGCAGATTTTTATTCTGTGATTGATTAAAAAAATATACTGTGTTAGATATTTTTGGTTAGGTTGCTGGTTAAAATATTGATGCGCAGACGATATTCTATATTTTTTATCGGAACCACATTTATCTTTTATTAATTAGGATTTAAAAGATGCATTTCAATATACAATTGTCTTGTTGATTATTGAATTATCAGACCCTGTCGAGTCGTGACGTACGATTAAAATTCAAACGTCCACCACTATGACACTACGTGACTCAGCGTAGACGCCGTTACCAATAACGTTTCATTTAAAACTGTCCAATGCTTCTTTCAATTAGATTAGGGTAAAAGTTCCAATCACTACAAATTCGTTTCGGCACTGATGTATGGTAATTAATGCGTTGCCAATCTGTGTATATACGTACAACTGCTGTAGTCAGTCACGAGCGTTTTTCCGTTCATTTTCTTTGTTTTACTTTTCGTCCTGTCAATTTCATTCTAAAACATTCTGGAAATTGCGACCCCTAGCCAGCAGAGAGGAAAAGGGAATGGAGCATAGGTATTCGATACAGAGAATTGCGAATCGCGGTTTGTTCGGCAAGCGATAATTTGAAGTTAACCGGCTGCTATTGTCAGGGATGCGCTGACGCGTGCAGCACTACAAACCCGTGTCCGCGGATGCTTAACCAATTTCCGCTTGTTTTACCAAAATCGAGGTCGTGGAGCCGTTAAGCGTCAAGGATCACTTACGATCATCAACTCAAGATTCTACGTGCATGACTCATGGAACTCTTTTATCTCGACCACGGAGTGATTCCTTCCATATGCGTGGCGGCGCGGCTCGACTCGACTCGGTTTGGCTCGGCTCGGCTCGGCTCGGCTCGGTTAGGCGAATATACATAAGCAGGCGCGCACGCGGCCTTAAATAATGCTCCATTGTTGAAATATTGCCGCCCCCTCCTCCCCACCGATCTTCCCCGGACAGTCCCATCGCCCCCTTCGATCGGGTTCACTTTGCTGTCGCGACTTTTACGCCTACCAAAGAGCAACGTTTTAACATTTCGAGGTACGGGAACGTCGCCTTAGATTCCCGCCAGATTAACAATAAACCGATCGCTTGGTATCCAGAAGCTGTTTCGAAAATTTTACGTATTAGACGACTGCTCACGGAATTGTCGATTCCAACGATTTTTCTTGGTTACCCTATTTATCTATACGGCTTGTCCTAGTGTTTTACAAACACACCGTAACACTATGCCTCGTATCCTAAAGGGTCATCCGAGTAGATTCTTCCGTGTTGTGTACCATGTGTAACTTGTCTGTCGAGACAATGGGACGCGAGATTAGCCGGCTCAGCATTGTTTCTCCAGCACGTGCAATTAATCAATAAATTCTCTTTGTTCGTTTGAGAAAGGATTCCTCTGAAATAGAAACTTTTCTGCAGTGAAGCAAAACGAAGCGCTTTGGTCGACACCTCGCGCAATAACGTTCCTCTTAGTATACAATATACAATTTACAATACTTCGTCGGCAACAATCAAATTTCGTGCATTGGATCAGAAATTTTCTTGTATTGTGCATCGATAAGGAAGGAAAACGTTTGATGATAGAGGCTGTACCGGCTTCTCCATGGAAACGACTCGGTGTTCCGTGCACTTGTTCCTACGGTTTTAATGGAAAACACGAACTCTGCCATAATTGTTTCGGCACATTACAAAATAATTCTCGAGTTACCAAAATTGTCTGTTTTTTAAAATGCTGATAAAAGTGTCATATGTATCGTAAGACTCCGTTTTCATCCGCACAAAGTGCGCTGATTATAAATTAGTAGTTGAAGAAAAGCTATTTTGCATTTAAAGTTAAAATGTCACCGAGTGCGAATAAATGTCCCGAGACGACGAGCCAGAGGATGAATGCGCAACTCCGCGCTTCGGTTGGCTCTGCTCGTACTCTTTATCGACTGCACAAGACGGAGAGGAGAGGGAGGAGAGAGAACACCACCCTCGAAAATGCAAATCGATTACTTTGCTCTGCAGCATTTGAAATATAGCGAAGACGATCAAAATCTCTTTGAAATCTTGATATACATTCGAGTATCCTGCAGCGAACGATTGCTACAGCGAACAGAGTTTTCCTCATTAAATCAAAGCGCTGCAACGAAGGAGGAGAAATAGAATAAAAGTAGAATCGATGATTCTACTCTTCTTCCTCGTTTTTATCATTTTTTATAAATCCACACTTACATGAAATGTATATCAAAGTGTCATAGATTAAATTTATTTATTAATATTTACATATTCTGATTTTTTAATTTTACATTACATCAATTCTACTGTGTATGAAATCATTGTATCGTTATAGTAACAGTGCTGGTAATATTTGGTATTAATATTCGGTATTATACAAATGTATAATATATTTAATATCGAATATCAATATCAATCAAATGAATTCTATAACGAATGAGATTCTAGAACGAATTAGTTCGAGGCAATCCCACTGTATTTCATTGAACCGCTCAACACTTTACAATTCTTCATCTCGTAAAGATCTATTGTCATTCGAAGAGGAAAATCGTTGAATAAGTTCAGAAGGATTATCACCAGCGCTTGCCGTGAGTGTTTTCGCCGTGTAGAACGGTGGCGAGTCGTCGCGCGGTAGTCGATCGAAGTCGGCAAAGTAGTTTAGCCAGTGACATTCAATTACGGGAATTGAAGACGGTCGCGATCGCGCCGAGAGACTCGTCTCTTGTGCAAGAATATGATTGCTCCCGGTAATAAGCCGACACGGTTGCGCATACTTGGGATCCTTGGGATCCTCGAGATGCTGCGAATCGCTTCTTCTCCGGTCGAGGAGAGCCGTGGCGGGGTGCCGAGGGGAGAGGATCCTCTCCCCCGGGGATCAAATTTGGTTCGTTTCTTTTTGTAGTCGAGATTGCAGTCTCCCTCCGTCCTCGTCTGCAATTCCATCCGCTCGCTCGCCGAACGTTCGCAAACTGAAAATAACAGAACCGGCAGCTGATCAAATCCAGCCGTTGTTTGTCTCCCGCGCGAATTTGCAACGTTTTCTATAGCAACATATATAACGAATGTTTCCTATCCGACCAACTATCGGAAATCTGATAAACAGCGAGAAAAGCAATCGACTACGATATGGCTAGATCCTCTCTTCTTTTTTTTCCTTCTCCTTTTTCCCCCCCTCTCTCTCTCTCTCTCTCTATCTTTCTCACGATCGATAGCTACGTTTGCCAACGATGCTTGAAACTTTTAATTGCCGGTTTCCACTCCGTAACCGGTCCGCTTATCGATGCGGTTTGTTGCTGTGCAAAACTCGACAGATAAGGATCGTTTTGCTCACATTAAAATCATTCGCGGCAAGGGAGCAGGGGCGCAGGAGGAGGTGGAGGAGTAGGAGGAGGAGGGGAGGAGGGCGGAGGAATCCCCGGCAGACGCGTTTAATTGAATTCAATGGGAGACCGTTCGGTAAACGGATGTTCCCGAATGAACTCTTGTAGTAGCGAGCCTCGCTGCGCCCCGTAGACGTAGACGGTTAAAATATCAGGCTCACGCACTCGATACTTTCGGTGGAAAATACATTACGGTTGCCGTTCGCAAGAGCCTCTCGGACGCTGTTAACTTTTCGCGAGCTACGCAGACGGAGTTTTCGGGAAGCCGTTTCTCTCGGTTCGTATCGGGTACCATTAAAGCGACCGTAAAACTTCGTTACAGACTAATTACTCTACCGCGGTTAAGTAAAGTAAGAAGTCGAAGGGAAAAAGGAAAATCGAGAGAAAGGAGGAGGAGGGAAACAGCTGACAAGAGAAAAGAGGGTGGAAGCGCGAGGGTAGAAGTCTCTCGTTCAGTAAGCTCTTTAATATCGCGTTTCATTCGATATTTTACCGCGTTCCTGCTCTCTCTCTCTCCAGGGATCCAATAAGTTTCTTATCATTCCGTTAACTTTTCCTGGAAACAAGAAACCCGGTAGATTTCTGCCACGATGTTTTCAGCGCGACCCGCCCTCGACGCGGCGGCGTCGACGCCGTTCTTCTCGCAGTGTCGCTCTGTTCGCAGTTCCACCCTGTAAAGATTTTACTTTGTTCGCTTTTTGTTAGTATTCTCAAGAATCATCGCATTTCTGGCCGTATACTAACAATCTAGTATAATATTCAGAGATCTGGTTTTAATATGCGTCCGAACTTTTTGCCAAAAAGTAACAAGGTACGATGCTCGTTACAATGTTTGACGTTTATAATAGGTACGTGATACATGTATGTTGCAATTATACACATTTTGCAAGTGTCCGGACACGTTTGAGTGATCAGTTTACACTACACAACGTGTACAATAGTCGATCGTTGTGCGAACTATGTTCCAAGGGCCCTCCCAATGACCGCTCGATCTCGCGTGGACCCTTCACCAAACTGCGGCCAAATCGTGACCGAACCACGTTCGAGGCGCATCGAAATCGTGGCCGAACTGTGGCCAAACTGCAGCCGAACTGTGGCCGATCAGCGACGAAGAAAAAAAAGGAGAACAAGAAAACGAAGAAAGCACGAAGGCGACGACGTTACAGAAAATAATTGCGAACAATGGAACGCTGGCGCGGTGTTGCGCGGCACGGCGGTTTGTCAGTCGCATTGACACACATGTTACGTGCATCGCAGCGTGGCTGATGCGGTTTTCTGTGTGACCCATGTCGCACACACGCGGCAGCCGCACGGGCACGACGAGGATGACGCATGCACACACGCGGCCGCCCGTTTACGCACACACGCGGCCGAGGCTGTGTAACATAATTTTCTGGTGTTTGCACGTGTCAGGGCTGCCGGCGTTGCTCTCGCTCGCTCGCACTCGCTCGCGTTCGCTCGCGCTACTTTGCCTCTGCGCCTGGCAGCCGTGATATCGGCCTCTGCTAAATGTTGCGACGCTTCTCGCGAATCCGGCGATTCGCGACGCCACGCTTTAGAAATAACAGGCCTAACTTGGACTCGATCTTTCCTATCGCTCGATCGCCGGTTGCCCAGCCAACGCTGCTCGCTGGCCGCTCGTCTTATCCCGAAACGTTCAAGCTCAACCAAAACATAAAACACGGGTTTCGTTACGTCGCGTTAATAGTCGATTAAAACCCGATTTTGCTTGCTCGTTCGACGAGTTGATTTCGCGTTCGAAGAAGTCATTCTGTTCTATCCGAGAAGCTCGGGGCTGTTGGCTTTCGCGGAACGCTCGCTTCAAACTGCAGCGGCAGCAAGCAGCAATAATTATTGAAAACAGCCGTGCCCAGACCCTTTTATCTCCCTCGTTCTCTCTCTCTCTCTCTCTCTCTCTCGCGGCTTGCTCGGTCCTCTTCCTCTCTGCGGCCAGTTCCCTCCAACCTACGTATGACCTCGATAATAACAGTTATGAAACTTGGCCGCGACAGTGAAAGTGGCTTGTATACAGGACGTTTCATAATACGGCGATGTCGCCGAGGAAGAGCGAGAGGAAGAGGGTCCGGGAAGAAAGGATATTTGATCGTTAAACACGGTTTCACCAAACGCGAGAGCAGCCTCGCGCGAGGTAACAGGAACGGAAGGGAACTGAAGGGAACGGGAGAAGAGAGAGAGAGAGAGGGGGGAGGAGAGCGAGACCGACTCTCCTCCGTTTGTTTCGTCAGAGGTCGGCTCTCGCGGAGGCTAAATGTAAATGGACTCACCGAGCGAAATTGTCGCCGGAGCCCCCCCGAATTCATTCGATATTCCAAGCGACAGGAATCAGCCGGGTTATCGTTCTATGCGAATTCGAGCTCTAGATTCGGCGGGTCGAAATGCGAAAACAAATAGCAGCGCCGCTGCTAGTTTATTCGCGAATTATCGTTCGTGCTTAAAGTGTCGAGTGGCTGCTTTTTTTAGTTCGGGCATATCATGCCGTTGCAGCTCGAATACTTCTTCGGTTACTTTGCTGAGGTAAGAGTTTCGTAGAACTAACTCTGACCGATCCAATTGTTTGCCTTGAATTCTCATTAGAGTAAATAAATTATACGGATCGCTGAACCTCTTTCGTACACTTTCGGAATTTAGATGCGACGCTTTCGAACTATCACTATCCTATGATAATATCTGTATAAGTTCTGTACAAGTTTTGTAAATATTACTAATATTTTTGGTACACTGAACGATCTTCAACCCGTGCATATAAATAAATTCTAAATTCGTAATGGATACCAGTCGATTGCGCGGAAGAAACGATAGCAAATGAGTGCATTAACGCTAGATTTACGGAGTCCGTCAAAATGACGGGTCACCGATTTGTTAACGTGCTATAATTCAGATTTTGAAGATACATTTATTGCTTATTTATCGATGATATTTACTATAATTATTTATATTTATTTATTTATCGATTACATTAACGATTAAAATAAATCGTTACTTTCATAAACAAATATAAAACGAATGCTTTTATTACTCCGTGAACCTAGTGTTAAAGAAATGAAAGGAATAACAATTGGAGAACTATCGGTTTGCCTTTTGTCCAACTATGAATAAAAGTAAAGCGGTTACACCGGAGTTATAAAAAGATAGAAATATATATATAGAGGGAGAGAGAGAGAGAGAGAGAGCAGAGGCGGGGAGAATTGCAACAAAATGGACTTGACGCATTCCATGAACGTTGACTGATAAGATATCGTTGTTGCAGTCGTCTGATTGCCCAATGATTAATTGCTGGTGAGGGAAAATCGATTATCCCTCGTTCGGAGTAGGGCGAGTCGAGTGGGCGCATTAGGAGGGGAGTTAATAATTGTAACAAGATGGAACGTGATCGGTATTCGGTTAGTCAATCGCAGCGGGCCAGGCCAGACCCGGACGAGAAGGAGCTTCGAGGTCGTCGAGGTTGGGGTTGCTGTACGTGCATTGCGCAAGAGCGTTCACCCCGCTCAATACTGAACGACGACACATAGCCGAGCAACCTCGAGCGACCGCGAGCTCTCGTCGAGCTCCCGTCGAGGCGAGTCGGACAGAGAACGACGAGAATACCGGGCGGGAGACGGGTGTTGGTTCTTTCGCCGGGGAACTGGAAGATAGAAGGATGGAGGGATAGAAGGATAGAAGGACCCGGCTAAAAGGATAAAAGGAGGACAGGAGAGAGGAGCAGCTTTATCCGTTCGGTGTAGGATGAGTCTCGCCTTTGACGGAACTGCCCCGTGATTCCCCCGGCCTCTTCGTAGCCCCGCGGACCGTTCGCGTGAACCGTCGACGGAGCGAAAACGGTTTCGAAAATTCTGCCGGAGAATTTTCCGGGTTCCCTGGAAATTAGGGGGTTCGATATTGTGCGATATCGCGACGAAAGCGTCTCCGGCTCTGCGCAGCTTTGTGCTGCCGTGCCGGCGCCGTTGACGAGCAACAGATGTTGCTCTCCGAGTAGCTGGCCGTTCGACGGAACGCCTCTCGGCTACCGTATACTTAAGAAATAAGAGTACAATAACATTTGTGCAACGTAGCCAACCAACACAGAGCGGTAACTCGCTCTCCGGTCCAACGTTCTTATACAACGTTGCTTTATTTCTCCCGACCCTTTCAGCTCCATCGCACAGTGGTCTGGGAATTCGCTTCCCGCGTCTGAAATTACATTTTTCAACCTCAACACGTGCCGCGCCCGAGCTGTTCTTATTCGATCCTTCGAATCGGTCGTTCGATATTTCACTAAAACTTCGTACATTATATATGTACATCTTGAATTATTAAAACAAACTTATTACGACCCGTTCATGTGGTTGGAAATTAATTCTTCAGTTCGAAATTCATTCTGAACTAATTTTTAAATTAATACCATAAAAGATAACTTTTCAAGGCTCACGTATCCATAATAATTTTCTGCTGAAACTCGGCATTTTCAATCGGCAAAATCATAAACTTCAAAGTAAAAGAAGAGGAATTCCAGTTCGCTACGATTCTTGAAAATTGCTCAACAAAGCCCGCGGTCGTCGCTTCGAGCGAGTTCTCATTCGACGGGGGCGTTTCACGCCATCGGAATTTCTTATCCGCGTGTGGGAACTCGTGTTTTGGCAAAATCTTCCTTGAAATTTAGCCGGCAATTTTGTCAGAGTTTCTTCGGTTCTCGCCGAAAAACCGCGAGCTGGTAGGTAGACAGAGAGGGCAGGTACGGCAGCAGTTCGGGGTTCGATGCGCTTTGTCGCGGTCGAAAAGAACCGCAGACCTCGTTGAGCAACGTTAAATCGGTGGTTCCTACCGAACGACGATTGGCATTTTGCTCGGCTGCCTCTCTCGGCCAGGGAAAGTGAGCAAACTCTCCTGGTCGCGTTGCAGCGTCGAAGCACCGCACCGTTGCGCCGTTGCACCATTGCAGAAAAAGGTCTAACCGGCTTTCTACGAGTTTATGCACGCCGCCCGTTCGACTGCGAACCAACGCCATACCGTGCAGTCGTTTCGTCGACAACCTCCTCACACCCTAAAACACAAACGGACGTTCCCTCGAAACTATCCATTCGCGACGTTATTTCTTTCGACGAGCATCATCAATTGAAACAGTTTCTAGATGAGTTTTATGTTGTGGCATCCTGTTTCTTAATCTTTAGAATGTATGTATGACGGTATGACGTCATATGGAGTTACCAGGGTATTCGAGCCTATCAGTATAGGGTAACCAATTACGGTGCCTTTTGTGCAACTTATTAATATAAAAATTAACATTTTTCTCTTTCTATTTCGTTTATTTTTTTAATTCAAAAATTAGTTAAAATTAATTACAAAACGTAACATTCCTTCGATGAATATAAAGTTGATTGTGCTCGAAAGTAAACGAAAAGGCTGGTTCACTGTTATCCGATTTCATTTATCAGAAAAATGATTTGGGAAACCTAGCAAGACTACGTCATACGTGATTATTCTCGCGAATCCAGTCGGATGAAAGAGAAGTATCCGTTCCCCCATACACGGTGCTACCATGTTGCATCGTGCCGCGGCAGTCTAAAGGTTATCGAACCAAAGTGGGAGAAAGGTAGAGCCGCAACGTGTTCCCAAAATTGCAACAACCGCTCGCCATGCTTTTGCGAAACTGTGCAACTCGTGTATCGCTCGCTAAGACGATTCGGAGTTCACCGAGCGAACGTTTTCGCGCCGATTGTCTCGGTTCGGTTCGACCGGGCGAAACGTTTAATTCACGATCCATCACACACGGTCGCATCACTTTCCGCCGCATCGCGCTATTTCTCTTCCCGTCTCGATCGGCAGCGTACATTCGAGTTTTCTTCGTCAAACGTTTTCGTATGCTGCGCGCGCTACGCCATAGGCGCCACCGGCCTCCGGTCGATTCGTTTAGGCGTCGAGAAGGTTTCTCTCGAACAAAGTTGGATAACCGAGCACAACGGCGGCTAGTATATGGGTTATCATCGTCACCACCGTCGCCACCACCGTCGAGGCTTTCTAGCTTTCTATGCTTATGCCAAGGATGTCCACATTACGCGAGGATCCCCCACGCACATTTAGCCTCGCATTAGGCCGGCCATTATGTTGCTCGCGAGAATCTCTTGCGTACTCGTTCACACACCGTGGACTCGTTGTTTTCCTTCTTTTTTTTT